>NC_043989.1:19602666-19687666 GCF_902150065.1 Myripristis murdjan
TTTAAGCCAGGATGTCCTACCATGTATGGTACCGCTCCCCTAATTTTCTTCCGGGGGATGACGGTGATGACATTCAATCTGATTTTGTCTTTTTTTTTAAATTTCTTCCTCTGGAATCATTTGTTATCTGTCCCTCTGGAATTTCCATACATTGGACTTGGCATAATAAGGCCAAAGGAAGGACCCAAATGTGCTCCAGGGCTGTAAGTTGGCTCCCATTTCTCTAACTATGTCCCTAGAGCTCCTCTACAATTGAACTCAGTATCTATTGGTCTAGTGTGATTGCTGCACAGAGCACAGTGTTGACCCTCTAAGCAGTCGTAAAAGTCTTTGAAATGTATTTTGTGCTGAATTAATTAAGTGTCGCAAAACTGGACCCTGGAGAAGAATCTGAAGTTGGAGTGTTAATGTTTTGCTGTGATTAGAATACCCTCTCACATTTCTTTCTTTTTTTCTTTTTTCTTTCTTTTTTTTTTTTTTTTATATATAACAGAAGCATCTTCCAGGCAAACACATCTTACTTGTAAGATTTTAAATAAGCTCTAAGCATTTGCAAATGATTATTCTGAGTCAGTGTTTCCTCCTGAAACTTCACAATGTACATAGCTTGAACCTGGGAATAGATGTATTTTTTTTTTTATCATGATGAACAAATATGCAAATAAGAGAGAAGTCAACCTCGGGAGAAGGATTTTAAGTCTTCCTGCTAGCCACCCATGTAAACATTCACTTTTCACAGCTCTTGTAAACCTCTGAGATGTCAGTCATCTAAAATTAGATGAGTGAGCAGAAAAACATGTTGGCCTTGGATATTTATGGAGACATGCTGCAGGCAACAAGAACTCACCCAGTAAGTTTGGATGTTTTTCAGAAGAAGCGGATAAATTGAATATTCTTATTTTTCTCATCCAAGTGTCAGGCTTGCCAGAAGATATCGAGTGCCTGCCTTGATGTATAGTTTTAGACAATTTCTGCATTACAGTGGTGGCAACTAGGTAACACCTCAGATGTATAAGGTTAAAAAAACAGGATGGTTTAAAGTCTCTTTCAAGTCTCATATAATTCATCACTCTGACTCTGCTGTTTTTATATTCATTGGATTAAAAATGAAATCCCACTTTCTTGGTTTTACATCATGCCTCTGTTATTCAATGTGTGAATGACTGTGTCTTTTCTGGTAGCCTAATAGCTGATAAGCGGGGTAATTCTCCCTCTCTTGAAATCATACAACCCTTTTCTAATTTCAGTTTTCTAATACAAGGGTGGTAATCATTCTGTTAGGCCTGTCTCATTCCTGAGAAAGCTCTAGCGGGAAATGCACGGCCTGCAGCAGGCTGCCCTGATGGATAACTGAGGGCGGGTGGCAGTGATGTTTTGTGATTGAAGATTTAATGTTACCTTCCATCCTAGAAGAGGATGTTGGGTATCGACCATCTGTAAAGACTGGAAGGCTGTCTATAGGCCAGAGCTGGGATCTGTGGCTATTGATCTGCTGAGTAATAGACCCTGCAGGGCCAGAGTGGCCCAGGTCAGGGTCAGGTGGGTCTGTGGGATAGGCCAACAGTGTCATCACACACCAAGGCCATGTTTTTTTGATGCTGAGTATATTTGATATGCAAAAACAGATTAATTGATTTCTCATTGAGACATTAGCATTCAGGTCATGCAACGTACAAAGTGAAACATGGTCCAAAACGGATGTGGTTTTCAAAGATTGGGGGGGAGAGGCATTGGATTTCAAACTGAGACATTTTATGCTGTGCTCCTATTGAATGGTGGCTGAGAAAGGAAGAGATATGGGTCCGGTGCACAGCAGAAGAACAGCCACTCTATCCTTGACAAATTCATTATGTTACAGTCTCCTTACAGCATTTTGCTGTTTTATTCTCTCTTTTCTGTATTGCCTTCTTGAAATATGTTCACACCCATGCCCATATCTCTATACAACCGTAAAGCTCCACAGAGACTTTTAAGCCGTAATTCCTTTCGTCCATATGGATGTGTCCCAGTGATTGGCCTTTTGTGACCAGGATTATAGGTATCCATTTGAGTTTATGCCTGAGCTGACTGAGGTACAAGGGCTATAGGATTACCTGTCTCATATTTTCAACTTGAAAACTTAGGAGGGAAAGAAATCTCCTTTCTCTTTTTGGTTTTAAGTCACACTGCATACAGTACATACTGTATTACCCAGTCTTGATTTTTATGAAGCCCTAACAAAGCTTTTTTTCCCTTTGAACTTGTGTTGGAGGACACTTTTTGTCCCAAGAGGGAGACAGTTCCTCATCTATCATCACACGGGCTGTTTTTGGTGGTGCGGTGGTGCGGTCCCCAAGCCTCGTTCCTTGCGGATGCAATGTGGCGACACTGCAGAATCTGTTCGCTAAAAATAGGGCCGTCTATAAATGGTGCTTGTGATGCACAGCTATGGTTCTCTTCCCATTTCCTTGATATCCTCTCAAGAGGAAGAGATGCACATTAAAATGTCAACAAGGAGGGATCTATTTCACTTCTTCAGAAAAGCCAATTTGTGCAGGGCTGGGGGGTGGCGGGTGCAACACAAGGCACCACAGTTTTGTTTTCAGCCCATTGGAGTGACTGATCTGGAAAATCCAGAAGTTTCAGGGAAAAATCTCAACTCCAGCTATTATGCTAAAATCTCCAAATCCTCTTTGGCTAATTGTTCAACATCCAAGCTGGTTTTTAACTCTATCAATTCTGCGAGGGGGAGAACAAAGAGATCACAAGGATTCCACCATGATCAAGCAAATAGGAACACAAATAAATAAATTTCCAACCCATTTAATAGTCTTTTGCACACTTACAATCAAGGATTAATTAAATACCCACTGGCATGATATACTGCACCTATACAACATTATCTATCCAACACATAATGACAACATTAGACAAAAATGTTTACAATAGCAAACAGAGATCTAGGCAGTGCTTTCCTCACTGAAGTTAGCCTCAGTTATGACACACTGGCATAATCCACCACACAAAACTATGAACTGAGTGTGTGTTTTTTCTTTTATTTTTTGGGATATTTCATATGCTAGGGGTGAAATGACATGCAGTGCTGTTATCATAGCCTACTATAAGTAGATGTGTCATCTGTGGAGTAGTGATAATCCATTGCTAATTCACAGCACCACCTCGGTATATCCATCGATAAACAGTGATTGTGGGTAACTGCACGTACAGTATGTGATCGGTTGATGAGCTAGGTTAATGGGCTAATTGCACATACAGCATGTGATACGTTGATGAGCTAATTGCCATAATGTTGCCCCTGAGGTTGCTTTGTTGCTCAAACTAACGATGTAGCCTTTAGCACGCCTGGCTCCACACCACAGCTCTCCTATAAGTGAGAACTTTGTTGGTGTACCACCCCGGTGAGGGTTGTAAGCCCCGACAGGAGTAACCTGATTTACACATGTGCATCATACACAACACTGTGCATACATTACAAATCAATGACTCACGTGGCCCTGGACTGTGTGTGCTCCGCTAGTCATGCTGGCGGGAAAATGGCCGTCATGTTTTTTTGTGTTTGTCTGTTTGTTTGTTTGTTTTTTGCGATTACAGTATGTGTCTTTGAGAGTGCAGTCTATAGCCTATGCAGTTTTTTGTCTAATACCCTGCATGGATAGTGATACTACCACATGATACTACCACAGAAGGTCTCACTCTCTCTTTCGCTCTCACTCTCGCTCTCTTTCCCTCTTTTTTCCTGCTCTCTCTCTCTCTCTACACACACACACACACACACGCACACACACACTTAGAGACGGTACTTTCTTAGGAGCTCTGATTGCCACATGTACTTCCTCTCTGGAAAGCGGTCCGGAATTCTAATGCGTCGGAAGTCCTGGATGCATTTCTCCAGCTCCTGCTCCGGAGTCATCTTCTCCTTGGTTGCTTTCCTCTTTGCGGCTTCTCGTTCTCTGACCCCAAAGGTTCGCACGCGCAGCATGTCCGTCTTCCGGCGCATCTCGGCCTGCTGCAGCATTTGGATCGGCCCTTTCCTCATGGGACGGTCCAGCGTCTGGATGTTGGGCTGCCGGGTCACGGGGCCGCAGATGACGGTTCCTTGCGGGGAGCTGGCCTCTGACTGCGTCTCGGAACAGGAGGTGGACAGCTCGTTGATGGAAGTGCCACTCTCGCCCTCGCGCTCACTTTTGTGGCTTTTGCAACAGCAGTCACAGTGGGAGGACGACCACCTAGAGGGCCCACCTAGAAAACACACACACAAACAGCCAAACAGACATGCATACACACACGTCAGCTTGGCCACACATTACAGTAGATTTACAGTGATTTTACAGCTGTAGGAAAAACCCTGCCTCATGCAGAAAGGTAATTTAGACTAACATTCCATCTGTATAGTGACAGATTCCAGTCGTAATCAAAGGGAACAGTCTGTACCGATGAAGCAAATGCTGACAAATGCCTACAGCGATTTCAATGTCATCCACATATCTCTTAGAGAAGAAAATCAGTTAAATGTGTTGCCTATGTGTACGTGTGTGTCAAGGCATGCACAGACATATGCATATGTACGCAGGTTATTCCCTTTGACATTTAATTGCTGATTCTCAAAGTTGGTGGGCTGCACATATTGCCTCCTCAGATAAGAAGAGCCACAGAGCTCAGTGTAGCTCAGCACAGCTCCCTAAGACCTTTCCCACTTCCCAAGGCAAAGCTTGTCTCAGAGCCAAAGCAATCTGCTTTGCCTTCACAATTTCTTTTTAGACCCTATAACCTGTCTGCCATGCAAACAGAGGCTGATGTATTATTCTGTGTTTCAACTCTTTCAGTCAAATAAGTCAGGAAGGTGCTTCTACCCTCAAGGAGGCAACAAGGAAGAAAAAAGCAGGTAAACATAACACATAACTCATCTAGGCTGGCAACAGAATGGGGTCAGCGAATAGAGGATTGAATAGAGGTACCTGCAGGCCCCACTGGTGTCCTGACCTACTGTGAGTGGACATGAGCTGTGAACCTGATACCAGCAAAAAATGTTGATAATCTTCATCTCCTTTCCTCATGCACTTAATTAAAAACTGGAAATATTGGATGAAAAAAATAGTGCCAGATGTCTTGTGAGGCTTACTTCTGTGGGGTTTTTTTTCAAGACAGGGAAACTGAATAAGAAACTGTGAAGAACCTCAGCAGCCATTTGTGCAATGATTTTATATCGTCTCCACAGGCTTTTTTCATGTTTCAGTTTAATCGAGCAAATATATGTATGTATTCTAAATTCCAAATTCAATGATTCAAAGAAAAAGAAACATTCTTAGTGCACAGTAGGTACATTTCATTCCAAATTAAAATAAGCGAAACTAGGTTTCATTGAAGTGTGCTAAAAGATAGAGCTGTGCTGAGTAGAATACCACTGTGCTCGCTGGAATAAAAACTGTGTATAAGAAATGTACTCACAGACAACCTATAAAGAAACTCCTAATGGCTTTTCCAATGTGATGATACAGACTCAATAGTAATGATATCTCAGTGGGAGCAATAATTTAGCCATTACCTCTTTCCAGTGCATGCAGCAATTTATATTGAACAGAGTTCAAGGGGGATTTTAACCTCTCCGTTCTCACTGTAATAATGACCTTATCGCTAGTGCTATGATTGCATTGGGCTGATAGTGAGAGTCACTAACAGCTTTTTAATGGCTAATCCATGAGTAAAGAGGCCAATCAGCACACCAATTTCCCCCCACAGAAAATGAATCCAGCCGAATTGAGCAGCCTACCAGCAACAGGCAAATGGACACAGGCGCTTCATCGAGGAGGATCAAGAGCAGAGAGGCTCAGCATTGTTTCTAAATGGATAGATGCTCTAGTCCAGAGGGGCGGCCTGTTTAGGAAACTAGCCAACACCCAATAATAGCATCATAAAATTTTCAGGCCATGCAGGAAAATGAATTGTAATACAGCCACTGACAGGCTGAGAAGCACCTGGGCTTTCATCTTGTTTTGTCCAACAATGACTTTTTCTAAATGGAGCCTCAACATTGAAATGGCTCATACGCTCTACTGTGATATATCATGGAAAAATAACTCCCTGCATCTCCGAGCTGTGTGTGTAAGCACCACTTTTGAACAACCTAGCCATGTATTACCTTTTTGGATACGCTATTGTGGTGTCAAACTTTGATGTTCCCTTCCCAGCAGAGACAGGAACCTTTTAAGAGCCTTGCCCGGAAACTGTACAGTCATACTTGAGTACATTTAAACAAGTGGGTGTGTATAATACACTACAGTATGTTTTCAGGGAAGCCATTGATTGCAATGTGTTTTTCTCAGATCTATATAGCCTGTCCAACGTATCAAATTCCAATCCCACTAAAAGACTAGGGCTGCTCCTCAGACCAGACACAGAGGCTGGAGCTGCAGAACTCATAAATAACACAGAGAGAGAGGAAGATAAGTTCTGCGCCGGAGAGGAACACAGAGGCTGGCATGTCACAGGGCCATCTTCAAAGTCCTTTCGATCTGTCATGACAGCACAAATTTCTACCATCATGGCCACAAACTGCTTGTGATTTTAAGGAAATCTGAGTGCAAAGATATTAATCTGCATTAAAACTCAATAGTTTTACCCAGAAAATAAATTTTACCAGAGTAAATGGCAGAAAAGTAGGACGTGATTGGGATTGAGGGCAGTCTCTGTGACACACACAGACATGCAAATGCCAGTGGATTAATTGCTGGACATGATTATGTTCATTTTTTTTTTCCCTCAGCCTCCAAACTGACTCATTAGGGTTTCTGGTGATTACTGCCTTAACAGCACAGTAATCTTGTGCTTCAATCATGTAACCTGAGAGTGGGTGGGCACAATCACACACTTGAAGGTGAGAAACAGAAAAAAGGGAACAAGAAATGTAGAGTGAGGAGGAGATATCTGTTAAGCTCCGAACAAGTTCACATACTCAGGAGGCCATAACAGCAGTCAGACAGTTCATTTCATACTAGGATTTGAGGAACCCAAACGTGACAGTTTTTCAAATTTGAATGATAATGGTACTGTGAACCATTCCCCCAATCTAAATGGATGAAAATAAGTTTTGAGCATAGAGCAACATTTTTGAGCAAAGCTGTCTGAGTCAGACAAAATCCTGCTGGACTTTTGAATTTTTTTGAGTAAGTGTGATTGTTTTCTTTCTTTCTTTTTTTCCTTGAAATCATATCATTGTCTGTTATTTGTCGCAACACAACAAAAGCCTAGGTTGCTGAATGCTGCGAATAATCTAGTTTATTATCTGATGTATCTTCAAATACTGCAAAACTATTTTATTTTGTGCAAGGCTTTATTACAAGACAATCATATTTTCTGTCGTATTTTTCTGGCAACCCTTCGGCAATGAAACAAACAAAATGAGCCTTGTTGTTAGTTTAGTAAAAGTCCATTTTTTGTGTATTGGGGTACCTTTGTTTGGTAGTCAATGTATGCATACTGATGCAGCCAAGCGGGGAGTCAGGCTCTTATGAACCAAAGGACTCTGATCTTAGACACAGTCCTATATTCTCCAGTTACTCAAATAATTTTTACCATGCTGCTGCCTCAGGAAAAGCATAGTTTACATGCTTGTTAGCTCACAAATTAGGCCAGAGTGTCCTTGCAGCAGAAAAAAAAGGCTTGTCTTGCAAAGGCAATGACTGTCCTTGCTGGGAAACAGAAACCCAGCATATCAAGACAGTTCTATTTGCACAAGTATCATTTCAGGAGGTCATGGCCCAACCTTACCAATGGCTATGTATAATAATGTCCATAAAAACTGCATATATTTGAATTTCTGAATTCAAATGACCTCAATGACCTCCACCCACCTAGACTCTTCTTCATCTGAAGCAACTCTCATCAGGACCATTGATGAGAAAGAGCTCCTGGAACAGTAGCAAGATGATGAGCGATGAGTTGGGGAAACCCAGGAGTTCCGCAAAGCTTTACCTAATAAGGACCTGCACTAATCCAAGGACACAGTCCATCTCTTACTCTGTCACAGACTCATTACTGCCCTGATACAAATGATTTGCTGTCACGAAAAAAAAGTAACAAGTTCACCGGATGATTGATCATGGCAAGCAGACATTACGTGTCCCCTCCCAGAGTCAGAGGGGTGGCTGGCTGAGTGTCTCCCTGACAGGAAGACGAACACGCAAGGCAGACACATCGAAATGTCTTTATCAACCACTCCCTGAAGGGATGACCCCTCCCCTCAACAAGCACTGATGGAGCAAGATGAGGCAGGGAGAAAGCGAGAGGGTGTCCTGAGTGTTTGAAGAGCTCTTGTCATCACCTAAATGATGCCTCAGGAGACTGCAGGAGAGGGGAGAGGTGATCCTTTATCCTCACCTTGTCATAAGATATTCAAAGACAGAGTCACCCCAACATGCACAACTCCAAACACTCCCTCCCTTTTCTTTCTCTTAAAACACATCAATCCCTACCAACTTTAACCAGCTGAATATAAATGTAAACCTAAGCACGCTTTCATTTGTTCCTTGCTGCCGTGCACTCTGAGAGATAGAGGTGCCAATACAATCACTGTCTTACAAAGACATCGTTCAGCCTGGATGCAATCAATGATGCAAATAATCGCTGCCTTATAAAATACAGCTGATGAAGCTGAGGTAGAGGTCAAGCAGTGTAAGGAACAGCCAGGAGCCAAAGAATGTGCACTGCTGCAGCTGCTAATTGGCATAGATGAGATTCAGGGTCGATGGATTTTTGCTAGCTGGCTTTACGCTTTACTTCATTTAGGCTGAGAGAGGAAGCATTCCTCTCCTCCTCCAAGATTCACAGCTCCCGTCCTGCATACCAACTCAGGGGATCCCCTGGCTCTCACATACACACAGCCCTGCCCACATGTGAAAAGTTGTGCTGTGCGAGTGGCTTTAAGTGTCTCCAGAGGGATCATTAGGGCATTAGATGTGAGTTGTTAAGACCATTGCACCTTCTCCCCCACAAAATCCAGAACGGCAGAGGCAAGTAGTAAAAATGAGGATGGGCAGTGTTCCGGAAATGCGGAAAAGATGCTATTAACTGGGTTTGAAACTTGTCTCTTCTTTCAAAGAGGGGTGTAAAAATTCCTTACATGACACTTAATGATAATGATTGATTACATTTCATCTGCAGTTTTTCAGTAAACTCCAAAATAATCCCAAGGTACACTAGCTTGTCTACTTGAACTAATGTAGTGCAGAAGGTTCAGCAACTGTTAAAAGAATGGCTCAAGTCCATACCCGTCCCTTTCTTCTGAGCATTTTTCTGTCCAGGTGCTCTTTAGACTTATATGAGTTATTCATAGGAGCACCATTCATCTCTTGTAAGCAGTGCCAATCCATCCAGGCTCCAACTAGGTTCGCCAGGAGCCCTGGGACGGTACAATCTCAGCCTCCATTACACCCAAGCAATTGATTATTTCCCTCCTTTTCTCCCTGCCGCCTTGTGGCCATTGTTCAGGACCCATTATGGCCACAAATCATCTCTTTCACAGGTCAAATGAAGACTGCACATTTTATTAACAGAGCACACCTGGCAAGTGTAATCACTCTCCATCTATATGTGCCTCCCATTTTGACAGACACTACCGCATAGCTCTTTTAGAGTGGAGAAAATGAAATTGTCTGTCCTGCTGTACAATCATGATGTTCTCAGCCACACGCAGGAGGAAGCAATAATGTCAAAGCATGTTATGAGGTTATATTACCCGAGAATCACAACTAATGTTTACCTCTGAATTTCCCATTATACGCTGACTGAGAGAAGGTTTCCCTCTCTCATTAAAATATTATTTCAAACAGTCTTTTGTGAGAGGCTTTGATAGCATTTGGCCAAAGGGTAGTGTTTTTAATCATCCAGTCAATTTGGTTTCACTTCCACTGCCATTTAAAATGGGATAGCATTTGTCTTTGATAATAAGTTGCAACTCCAGCGAGGGACTAAAGACATGGAAATATTTAGAGAGCTCAGATTGCTTTTTAATTAGGCTACGTTCTTCCCATCCCCCAGAAATAATTAGCGATGTGGAGTGTGTTCCCAAAAGCAAATGCAAGGGTTAGAGTCATCTCTCACTGGGCCAATAATGTTGTCATTACCACCCTAAAAACTAAATGTCCCTATCCTAACAGGCAACCTATATTTCTGCTTGACAAATAAGCTGATTGGTGTGTCTATCCCGCAGTGAACACCATGCTTGTCTCCTGAGACTGGTCTCTTGGCTAAGAGCTTCATCCTGCAGAAAGAACTGCATCCAAACCCAAGCAGATTTCCTGGCTTCTAACCATTCTAGCTACTGGTCTCAATCCCATTCACACCAATGTGCTGTACGCAGGCAGTTGGTTTCTCTAATACTCAGTTGTTTATTCAACGAGTGACTAAATCATATCCAGTTAAATGTGAATTACTCATCATGACCATCAGGTGTAAAGGCACTTATTCATGATGAATGCTTAAACACTGTGGGCTCTTTCAGAGTGTGCCCTTTTGCTGAAAGTATCATTTGTTTTTCTCCAAGAAGACGGAGAAACTAACAGGATATATCGTGCCTGGCAGGACTGGGTGACAATAACTGAGTGTACAATATCTTTACTTTATGAGGGAGTGAGTTCTCTGACTATTAATACAGATGAGATATTGTCTGTTACCGATGTCATGCAGTGAAATGATGAATGTCTGTTGTGGGCCTTTTGGTAGCTAGAGTCCCCGCTAATGCTGAAGGGAGTCAGTAGAGCCTGTAGAAAACAACTGACGCATTTAACAAGAAGGGCCACACGGATGACTCCAAGGAACTGACAGCCTGGAAGAATGTTTCTGGAATTTCTTTACCACACTGGATTGCTCTTTTTACACTTTGAACAAACCCAAATTCCTTGTTGTCATTTTCGCTCCATACGATGCAGCGATTGGCTGGAAATAAGGGAGCACTGCTGCTGAGCTGCACTGAAAATAACAAATAACAATAAAACACATCTGTTTTGAGGACCCCCAAAGGTGCACTTGTCTACATTCATTCTTAGTTTAAGACTACCTGCCCTAGGCCAGCCTGTGGCCCACATTCAGAATCAGGTTACAGTATTAGTTTTAAAAGTGGATGCAGGCCACTGTGTTGCTGTAAAGCAAGGGCTGTCACGCCTGTCTGCCTTTGATGTGTCCATCTATCATTCTGACTAGCTCTCTGTCTCCTAACGCTCTCTGTGTCCGCTTCCTTTCACTCTCACCTTGTCTGGTGTCTTTTAGTCCCATCCCTCGCTCTCTTTCTCTCTCTCCCTCTCTCTCACTGCCATCTCACTGCTGAGGCTTTCCTCTCCCTCTTTCAAACCCAGTGAACTTTCCTTCTCTCACACTTACTTTATCTATTTTTGCTCTCTCTTTCTTTTCTGCCTGAGTTCTTTCTCCCTGTGGCCAGGTCTCATGCAACTTTTACTCCCCCATCTCTCCTGCTCAGCCTCCAGTTCCTCCATCTGCTCGTTTCCTTGTCCCTCACTTCTCTTCCTCTTGCCTCCTTACATTGACTCTGCGTATTACTCTCTCTCTCCTTTCCTGTAACCCCCCCTCTCCCTTGCCCTCCTTGCACTTTCTCCACTGTCCAACTTGGGCCCTCTAACCCTCCTCGTCCTTGTCCTCCTCTCCCATGCCTCTGCCGTGGGAGAGTGTTTGTTGATGAAGATGGGGGGTTTAACACCGACACCTTATGCTGTGCTCCAAAAAGTTGAATGAGTCAGTAAAATCCTACCTGGCTGGATGTTAGTGGGGTCAAAGCAGATAATAATTATATTAATGACACTAAGGGCAATTCATTAGCCAACCATATGTCTTGTCTCCCTGTGCCCACCCCCAACACCTCCAACCTTGACCCACCAACTGGGTTTTCCTCAGGATTCCAATGGGAGTCATTTGGAATAATGAACAAAGTGTTTTTTAATTGGCCATATGGTCTAACTCCTCCCTCCTCAAAGACAGGAATGAAGCAAATTAGTGGCTAATTAAGCCAGTTGCTGATAACCAGACTTTGTCTTTTTTTTTTTTTTTTTTTTTTTTTTTTAATAAAAAGCAGGACAGATTTGAGTGAATGCAGCAGCACTACTGTATGTGAATTTTTGCTGCCCAGTGGTATTATATTATTCATAGCATATGTTCTCCTCGGCTGCCAGGATCCAAACAATAAGCCATGTTTAGGCATGATGCATGTGTAGCAGTGGTTTGCAGAACTGTAGCGGCGCAGTGACTCACCTCCCCCGAGACCCGAGGGCAAGTTTGCCTCTAATGTCGGACGCAAGACCAGAGGTTAAAAGTCAATTGTAAGGGATGCTGATTCCAGAACAAGAGCTAACCCAACCATGCCTCCTGGTGGTGTGAGCAAACCAACACCATGCAGCTTCTCGAGATCACCTTCAAATTAGCATCTTTTAGGCATAGAGGTCTGTTTTTCATTGTATTGTCAATGAAAGCTAAATCCACTTCACCCACCTTTTCATCTGCGGCTCAGACTTAATCCACCTTATAAGGATGGAATAAATCTTTCTGAATGAAATCACAGTAGCCTAAGCAGTGTCACGCAGAGGTAGGGTGGTCTTATATATTGGTCTATTTGGCGAGGGAAAGTAATTTCCTTAATTTAATTTTGATTGCTTGCTGTTTTTCTTAATAAGGGTGATTTGTCTTGTGGTCATCAACTCGAGGTCACAGTTTATCCACCTTTTATTCACCAATAACTACATCACTGCTGTTCATATACAATAGTGTATGAATAAATCTTGACTTACGGTAGAAGATGTACTGTGCGTAATTGGACCAGACCCTGTCATCCGCGTAATGGCCGATGGAGGACGCAGTCAGGGACGAATTGCAGGCGACAATGTGAAAGCCGCACTCTGACAGCATGTCGAAGGCTCTCTCCAGGTGTCTGAACTTGAGGTAAAACCTGCAGGTGTACCGGTCCGGTGGTCTATCCAAGTCCCGGCTCTCATTCAGGGCGTCTCCAAATACCTCTTTCGCCAAGCCAATCCTGCTGCTGATGAAGATCCTCGGCACCTTTTTGGCTTTGGCATCTATTTGACTTTCTCTGCCTCCCGTGGCGCAAGTGCCTCTGAATCCGACTGTTATGTAGCCATACCTCCGGTCCAGAGAGTAAGAGGAATAAAACCTCTGGTCACTGCCCTGCGATGCATCATCAAAATCACTGTAGTATAAATCATCTGGAAACAGTTTGGAATCCTCGGATGACAAAAGTTTGGCCAATTCGGGCAGCTGGAAGTATTCCGCCTCCCGTTTCAACCTCCCTCTCTCGGGAAAGTGGTCAGGGAGGACAACTTGCTTGTCTCTAAGGTAATCCAATACATACCGAAACAGAAAGCCATCTCTGTCAATGAAATAGCGTCCTCTGAGGTCCCGGGACAAGTCATTTGAGGACCCCTTCTTGTTAGAGAACAGTCTCCCGAGTAATGAATTTGGAAAGCTTGTCAAGGTGGCGTGACGGGTGTAATACACCTGTCCACCCACATTTAGCTCAATGACATCCGACGGAGGGTTTTGGACTGAGCCTTGCTCTTTTGCAGGTTGGGTTATGCAGTTTTCGCTAAGTGCCATTTTCAGTTCTCGCACGAAATCAGACTCTTGATCACGGAGCGCAAACGTCCCAGAAGTTTAGGGTGTGGGGTGTAGCTGCATGTTGTTGATGCACTCACACCCAAAGCATAGCCTTGATTCAAGCTGCAGTTCTCGCTCGCAATCTCTCAGGACAAGCAGTCCCAAGGTGCGCCCATATCCTTTAACTCCATGCGTAAATGTGCCTGCCCACGGTGCGTCCTTTTTGAATGGAATCGATCATCATATCCAGTGAGCGCATTATGTTACAGACATCCACTGCGATGTTGCATTACGGACTTCATATGAATATAATCAGCCCTTCACACAGTGCAGATTTTCACAATCCAAAAAGTAAAAAGAAAAAAAAAAGATTTTTGCACAAGTAGCTTTTTTGTCAGGAAAAGGTTCACTGTCTTGCGTCAGGCTTCTAGTACAATTATGTCAATCCAGCATAATTTCAGAAATGTTCCTGCAGCCCATCAGTGTGCTAATAAGCGTCGCTCTTGACAACTGGGGTGCTGATATTTTCCCAGCTCCTGCATTGCCTGGATGAGGGATGGAACTGGGACCCCAGTGCGCACCCATCTCTCCAAACGGCTGAGTCCTGTAATGGTTGGGCCGGCAGAAGGTTTAAGATGATGTTGCTCCAAGCTGTGCAGGAGAAAAAAACCGTCCCATGGAGTAATGTCTTACATCATCTTAAAGGAAAATGACATTTACACTAGATCGACGTAGAACTGTCCCATTGATGTGGTTACATCTGTGTAATTTTTTACGAAATTCTAGCCGAGAAGGGCGACGTGCCGCGCTGGCTGAGAGGATTCAAGTCTAATGCATTTTATACATCCAACGCTGCGGATTTTAATCCCTTCCTCAGAGAGGCTTTTCCATTTCCATTAATGCTTTTAGCTGACGTGCTTATCCAGAGCGGTTTACATTGACTGAGGAGTTGGGGATCCGCTGTCTTGTTCACAGACACTTGGGCAGGACACGTGGCTGTTTGTGGGAATTGAACTGCTGATCTGCCACTTACAGGACGGGCTCTCTGCCACCCGCACCCGTAACCTCTACTTCAGAAATCAAGCTGAAAATACGGCTCTGTCTCTGAAGCTGCGTGTCCAGCTGAAGCCTGGAATACCAATGTCACTTCTTTCACCCACAGCACTGCTACTGAAGTTGAGATTTGATTTCTACAGCGAATTTTCCGCTTGAATCGTCGTTTCAGCACCAAGGACAGTTCTCAAACCGCCCCAAAATTGGAGGTTTTGGTCCATTTACTCTTCAGGTTAAGAATCTATTGCCAATTTGTTATATCAAGCAATGTTTACTTATTTTCAGGAGAGAATAAATATGGCACAAAACTAACTTCAAGTGCATCCATAAGGTTCATAGTGGGAACAGATGTTTTGCATGCCATGGATGTGGATTGTTAACTCCCAACATCACCAGTTCTTCCTTTGCAAAACACAAACTCTTGCTTCTCATTGTAGCTGCAGATGTGGAACACATTATACTGTACAGTGTGTTGACACACAGCAGGAAACATGTTGAGTCTATCCATGGCTGACTGACTCCAATGGCCTGGGGTAGTGTAGAACAAGTAGCAGTGCTTGTTCTTGGCAATTTTTCCCCAGCAGTTTCACAGAAAATAGAGGACTGCCATCAGTGAGCTACTGTTTAAGTTGGCACATAGTTGCAGGAGGCCAGAGGTTTTGAGCTTGTCAACTTGCTCGGGGCCTCCTTATTGAATTTGCCACAGAGCCATCAGTGTATTCAACACTGAAACAGTGCAGGGCAGAAAATCCAGTTATGATGAAGTCACATGCAAGAGGGTGAAGTTAAGGCTTGACAAATCCTCTCAGAATTTAGAAATATATACAGTTTTATACAAGCCATCACTGTATGTAAGGTATGTGACTAAATATGTGTTTACAATCTCTTAATATACTTGAAATCATGTTTTCACAATTTCATCATGACCTGAAATTAGATAAACTTGTCAGTGGGGTTGATAGCATATATACTGATGAATTTATGGACCTATATATACAGTTTGTGGACCTGTATGGTCAAGGGTCACGTCTCACAAAGCCTCCAACTCTAAAACTGGTCTGTGTTTCTGATGGGTTTGTAAGCTGCTTTTTATTTGCTTTTTTCTGCTTGTTTGCTTTGTGTGTTTTGAGGCTGTGGAAAAATAAATCTGAGGCTTATATTCCAGTAACGCTGAGAGAAGGCGTTGATGATGGGAGAGCACCCTTGACTCGTGGTTTTGAGGAGGCAGCGGTCACGCTTTACCCTGTTAATTCAGAGTAGTGTGCTGGAGAGGGGTTGCTAAGCAGCCACAGGGGACTGAGTGGGATTCAAACAGTGGGGATTTACAGCGACAGTGTGCGTACCAGTGATCTTTTTTCTCCTTTTCTGGGATATGGGATTTTGCTATTTACATTATGCAAAATGCTGTAATGTATTGTGGATTGTGCAGCCTTGTTACGGTGCATTAGTGTGAATATTACATCCAGTGCTTCTAGTTCTTTGTTTACTCTATAGGCTGCTTTTGTTTTCTCAACAGATGAATTCAAATGGTTAGATGTGAGTTTTTCTTTTGTGTTGCGCTGCTGAGTCTTAGCATCTGTCCCTTTTCCCCAGCTCAGGGATGAACGTTTTCCAATGTGTCCTATAAACCCTGTTTCTTATTCATCTCACTCATCCTCCCATTAGAGCCAATCTCCCTGCCTCCTGTCTTCACTTCATTTCCTGTTCGTGTGATACTCCCAAGTTAGGTCTTGTCTTTTGGAAGGGGTTGAATTTCATGCAACTTCAGCATGAATAATGTAAGACAATATGATTCCCAGCTGAGTGTGGAGTAAGAAAATCTGTATGTGCTATAACATTAAATAGACTGTTGTAGGTTTGATGCAAGCTATTGCAGCATAATCAGCTGGGGGCCTCACCAGTTTACTAAAAACACAGAAATTCAAACGTTTTGAGGCAGGTCAGGTGGGTGTATTGATTGTATGCAAGACACAGGTCTGCCAGATGAATTGTGCATGTAAACGCATCTTTTCCATAATGTACATGTCCAAAATCTCAAGAAATGTTTACATGATTAATGCTGAAATGTTTAGAGCGAAACTCTTAAATTATACACATATGAAGCAAACAGCCTTTACATCATTCCCTCGGTATGTGAGTTTGTGGGCAACCCACTGAAAGAGAAGGTGTTGTCTTTATGGGGAAAAAAAAGATGATGCAATGTTGTACACTTCTGAAAACAGCAAAAAATGCAGGCTCAAATCAAATGCCTCTCTCTATTGGGTTATTATCCCTATAGGCACACAGCAGCCCCTTGCCGTGATTTCTCTCCTCCATGGCACATTTCAGCTACTCATATTTCCCAAAGAAAGGGAGACCTTTGTTTGAATTGGCATATCCTAAGGGAAAAAAATGAAGTGGTTTTGCAGTTTAGAATGAGACCAAGTCACAAGTGAATGTTTTAAATTCACTTTGTTGATTTGCACTAGTTTCTCTCCTTAAGTACTGATAAGTTAAATATAAACTATCACGCAAAGACATGCATTGCTTAAATGCTAGGGGCGGTTTTTCAAAATAACCATGTAAGGCTCTTGCTCTCAAGGAGTGATACTGATTTTTTTTTTTTTTTTTTTTTCAAAAATCCAAACAGGATGTACATCTGCTACTTCCCCATTAAAGCACAGTATAGAGAATTATTAGGCCTATTTGATGCAGCCATTCCTGTGTTTTATTTGTGTGTATTACTAAGCCCCTAGAGGGCAGTAAAATATTTAGAAGAGCGTTAAAGTTGTGGCTCTCAAATTAATAATACTGTTTACATTTATAAATGTATTTCTTTTTCTCGAGAACAGAAAACCTCAACATATCAGAAGTATCTCATTTGAGCTAATAAATTATAATGCGTTTGCACAGACACATGATCATTTACTTGAACAGAAGTGGCTGCAAACAACTTGATTCGCAAGATTTCACATCTGTTAACAAAATTATGCGTATTTAATGTCGTTTGGATGTATATGTGCCCACCTAACAGCTATCATCTTGTGGTTTGACTTATTTGCGGCAACAGGCTATAGATCCACGCTTTGTCTTGTTATTTTGCAGCCGTGTGACTCATCGCAAAACCATTGGCTTTCCTTTCCATTTCGGGAAATCACTGTAATAACCCTACTCATAGGATTTATGTGGGTGTGTTTTGGAGTGTCTCAGTAGAGAGTTCCTACTGACCTTATCCTTTATGCTATTTTATCTCCTTTATGGAATCACTAGTGCCATACAATCGCCATAGACTCATACAGTCATAAAGCTATTTATCTCTCGTTGGGGAATTTATCATTTTCAGAAAAAATCTCGCCTCCAAGCAGCACTCCGTTAGCTGGCACACCTCTGAGCCCGTCGTCATTCCAACAAAGACACAATAAACAAAGACCGTGGCATCATGGATGACCACACACAGCTGTCCATTCACAATTTATATCTCTCTGCTTGCCCGCTGCCGGACAGCGCTTTCCCAAAAACGCCTCAATAACAAACATAAGTAAATAAAAAGCTCCACTAACAACATCAACCGTGTGGAAAGATACACCACACAGCTGATATTTTTTGGATGAGCTGAACAAAAGATGCATGATTTTATTCCTCTGTTTCCGTATTGTCCACATTGCCCTTGCACTTTGTACTCCTTGGATGCGTTTTGATCATACGTGTGTGTGTGTGTTGCGTTTGCATTACGGCACTGCACTGAAGTCAATTCTGCAGGAGAAGCGTATGAAGTTGCAAATATTTCTCAGATATAGATAAAGTGATTTTTTCCCCCTGAGTAATTTTTTTTTTTTTATTAAATTTCCAAAGTGGACCGGAGAGTTTGCGCGCACTCTCCACTGTACAAGAAGCTGCAGTTCATGGTTATGTCCAGCAGGCCGCACTGCGTGTTGTAAACAGGCCAGCCACGGGGTTGGCTTGCTCAGTTCTCCATTTTGTATGTTTTTCCTGGAGGTTAGCGCCTACTTTTTAATGGCTAGCTGCGAGTTAACCTTAGCTAGTCTGTTTACTGCATTTCGCGTGATATTTTACCGCTAGATCGACCCCATTGCCAGATTTTTTGCAGCAACAAGCTCGATCGGATGTATTATTTTTCATTCTAGCTAGCTATGTAAAATACGACGTATGCGGAGTAAACATTGAGTCGGTGATTCGTGTTATTGATAGCCACTTTCAACCAAAACAATGTTGTCAGACGATCTGCGGACACCAGTCAGCAATCAAACATTTGAAGGGTGAATATACGTTTTAATATTTTTTGTGTGTTGATGTGAAGGCAAACACTAGAGCATTTCTGTATTGCAGTTTGAGGGAGTATAGCAAATCGGGGTTTGTGTTAGCTAGGTGGCTAGCAGGCTAAAATCACTGTCTGTCAGCGACATTTCAAACGAAACGTTAACAAGTAACTTAGTGTAGCCAGATTGCTAGCTAGCAGGCTAACGGCTGTCGCTAAGCTAACGGCAGCTAAGTTAACTTTACTGTGCACCGTGCATGTAAGTTGCAGTGCAGAGCATTATGGTTTTATTAGCTTTAAATGTGTTATGTTGAGACCATGAGTTGCTGTCTGTTTGGCTTAGCGTGAATATTGTACCACCAGGAATGCTAACAGCTTAGGAGCTAATGTTAGCTACGTCAACTCAGGGCGCGCATGGGGGCTGTGCGTGGCAACTTTCGCCAGTTTACTTGTTCAGCTAGTTAATTACTTTTAGCCTGTGGACCGTCTGCCCTAATGTGTTTCAAGTTACAATAACTTAGTAACACAATACCCACGACACTTGTTAATCCCAAAATAACTCAGGGAGGAGCATTGTTGACTGTAATTGTTGTGCACACTCGCCCAAACTGTCTGTTTATTTGCTTCTCTGTTTCCGTGTCTGAAGAATTAAAAGATGGATAAAGGAGGAGTGAAGAAGGTAACGTACAGAAGAGATGACCATTTAAGCAAACTGGTCTACACTGAAAGTCCAGAGGAGGGAGCTCCGCTGAAAGTAGCTCCTCACAGTGCCATGTCCATCACTTCAGCCACCTCTGTTGTACTTCCATCCAGCCCATTGATGCAGCCAGGCGACGTGCCCAACGGCCTCAGCAACAGCCCCCTTCCAGAGGAGCTCACCTCCGCCTCCGTCACTGCCACCGTAGGCCTCCTGCTGGAAGACCCTGAGCCCAGGGGGCTGGCCAAGGATCAGAGGCCTCAGCAGCTGCTCCAGATTCAGACACAGACGCCCACCGCCCTTGGGCGTTACACCTTGGGGGAGAACTTCTCCCAACTAGAGGCCAGCATAGCAGACCTTACCCACTCCTCCTCCATAGACTCTCTCATTGGGGGATCAGACCCCAACCTTTTCCACATGAAAACAGAGGACTTCTCCATGGATAAAGGAGACCAGGATACCATGGACTTGGATCACGATGCTTTTGGGCACATTGGGAAAGATGTGGATGTAAACCAGAAGCTGTTCAATGACAACACTCTGGACCTGCTCCAGGACTTTGAGCTCACTGGCTCCCCCTCGGATTTTTATGTGGGAGACGATGCCTTCCTGTCCACTCTTGCAGATGATTCTCTGCTTGGGGATGTCAGCTCTGAGAAGGACACCAAGTCCACCATGGGTGGGAATAGTAACGTTGGTGGTGCTGGCTCTGCAACTCTCAACGGCAGCAGCCTGACAAATCAGGAGCAGTCCAGCTCTTGCTCGTCTACCACTGCCACCCTCACCCCAACAACCACTCTGCCTGCAGTGGTGAAGAAAGAGAAAGATGCTGGTTTCATTCAGCTCTGTACCCCAGGGGTGATCAAACAAGAGAAGACGTCTGCAGGCCGGAGTTTCTGCCAAATGAGCAGCACATCATCCCCAGACCTGCCCAGCCCGAGTCCCATCTCTATCTGTGGGGTCAGCACCTCAGGAGGACAGAGTTATCACTTTGGAGTCAGCGCCAGCGGCACCCCAACTTGCAGTAGCAGTGGAGCTCAGCAGCAGAAGGATCAGAAGCCAGTGTTCAGCCTGTATCCCCCACTGACGACCATTGGTGAGGCCTGGAACAGAGGCCAGGGGACTGGGGACAACTTGGGAATGGCGAGGACCGGTGAGAGTTTCTCCACCTCCCCTACTTTCCCCACCAGCTTTGCCAGGTAAGCAACATACCCATTACCCAGTTGTCTGTGCAGATCTGCTACAGCTGCAGTTGAAGCCTGTTTCAGTTCTGTTTAGATCCCAGAGGAGAATTATTTACTGTACACAGAAGGAATTCTGTGTGTTTGAATGAGCAATATATTATCCCTTACTCCAAGTCATCACTTTTTAATTTCTAGATGACTGGCTTGATCCAATCAGCTCATTTTCTCTGTTGGTTTCTGTTTTTATTATGTCTTATTTTATTCTCCTTGCTTGTTTTTCAAGTATGCATAAATATGGAGCAGATCTTTTGGTGTTCCTTGTGCAGAGAGAACTGTGTTCCCAAGTTGATGGTGTAACATGTTTGAATGCGAGGTGTTACTATTGTGATTTCTTATCACTGCCGTGAAGCCATTGCCGCCAGATAATTAGAAAGAAACTTGGTCATGAGCTCTAACGTCTATGTCAACAAATTCACACCACGGTTGAGAAATGTTTGCAGAGAAATTCCACAGCATTGTACTGTACAAGACAGGGCTGCAGCAGTTAGCTCCGAAATCTAGAGAAAGGAGGTGCTCTTAAAAGGCCAGGGGATTTCCTCTTTTGTCAAAGTTAGACATTTAACTGTAGGATCATTGTATCACAGACAGGCCTGAGCAATTTATTATTTTTGTGGCGTGTCCCTATTCAAATGTTTGATTAAGGCTGTCTTCATAAGCTAGTTAGGATTTCATTGTTGCAAGCACGATTTATGTCAGCTTTAATGGCTCCTCTACTCATTCCAGTCAACAGTTAGTTGGTCTGCTAACTAGCCGCGGCCCCACTCAGTCTTTGACAGGAAGCATCCACTCTATGGGGGCTTCATGAGGTCATTTGGGCATATCCTTTCCATCCAAAAGCCGAAAACACCCCTAAAAGGTGCACCATGTGTGTGTGTTTGTGTGTGTGTGTGTGTGTGATCCAGCTTCTCTCAGAGCAGATCTGTCCCCTGAGGAGTAAGGAGGACGCTTCATTCAACAATCAGGATGAATGAAATGTGGCCTGCATGGAATACTCAGGCCTATTGTTCAGTAAGAGCAAGGCTATTTCTGTACAGGGAAAATAGGAAAAGTAGGTTACTTGTTGCACAGGCTTACTCATGGTATTGATGATTGTTATTTCTAAATTTTTGTATTGTTTATTTTTTTCCCCACTGAGCTCTGAGGCAGATAAAGACACGTAGGGTCCAGTCATGGTGTTGGAGTCCATGGGGCCCACAAAGTGTCTTTTGTCTAGTTGTTTCTTGCAGCCTGTAGATTTTAATGGGTTCGCTTGTGAAGTTGGCTTTGGGGCCCGGTCTTGGAGCGGCTCAATAGAAATACTTCACCAACAGTGGCGTGACAAAATCACACATCGTAGAAGCTTCTCGTGTTTGTCTACGTTGTTTTGGCTTCACGCCTGTCTGAATCATAGTATCTGACGGGGAATGATTGGCTTCTCATTGTGTTAAAGCATGGCATGCTTTGACACACGCATCATCCCTGCCAGGGCACAGATGTGATTGTTTTTTTCTTTTTGGTGTGTGTTGTGTGCAAATGATGCGTGGCAATATTGAGAGCCTACAGTCATGAGACTATTAAGGTCGTACCATCTTCATGAATGTCTAACAGCCGTCCTAATTCCTGGTGACCAGGAGCAGATGGGGCAGACACAAGATATGCCTCATCTTCATTTCACATGTGGTTTTAATCACCCTGTCTCTGTGTTCGTTGGAGGTGTGTGTGTGTGCGTGTGTGTGTGTGTGAGTATAGGATTATGTCTGTGCATGCGGTGTGAGCATAGATGATTTTGTGTGGGCGTGTGTCTGTTTGGGTATTGGTTTATGTGCATGTGAGCTTAGCGTTTTTGTGTGTGCATGTGTGTGTCTCTGGTAAGTGCGAGTTTGTTTTGTGTGGTGTCTGTTCGCCTCAACCTGTGTGACATTTAGCGGCTTAGAATTAGCTGAGCGCCGGGCTGCAGCGCTCTGTGGTTGTCAGGGAGTTGGCATCAGGTCACCATCTCCTCTGGCTTGTCACGCAATTCTGCTGCTGCTGGCTGCTGAAGTTCAGGCTTGACGGACCTCGCCTGGCACTGTATACCTGCTGTAGCCCTGGGGTTTGGTGCTGCATGCAGTGCAATTCCTCTATCATTAGTCCAACTAGGTGGCACTAATGACATAATCACATGTCTGCCCGCTCACCATCGTTTTGTTTTTCCATTCCCTCCACGTTGAGAGGCTTTATGCAGTATAGTTTCACAGTCTGACTCAGTGCCCTGTCACAGGCGAGCAGTTCTAATGCAGCTGGGAACGGCGCAGCTTTAAGAATGGCATGCTTTGTTTCCTGTTGTTTTTTTGGGGGAATCCACACCCTCATTGTGTGATGTCTGTTTTTGATGTGGCTTGACCTGTTTCATGTTGAGCTAAATCTGAAGAGTTTACCTGCATTGTTGAATGGAAAAATGTGGAAGGATAAGTCTTCTGGTAGATAATTGCGCAGCCCAGTCAGAAGGCCTGTCTTATGTAACATTTGTTTTTTTGTGTGGAATTTCCTCCTCTGTTTCGTGATAGACCAAGGCCCGAGTATGGAGGTCACTTTGTGTTTGAGATAATAATGGAATAACCATATATCCTGCTGCAGCAGAAGCCCCTGTTGTTCCTCGGACAACAAAGGCCTGCTTGCCACAACATTTTTGACCATATGATGCACATAGACATCAATTTCTGTGGGGACAGTGGAATTTTTCAGAAGCTATTGGCCAGATCACATGCACAACGGAGGAACATGGTATTTCAGCGTAATAAAACTGGCTCACTGAAGAGACTTCTTGATATCACAGGCTCAGGCAAAGCACTGTTCAGTGTATATGTTGTGTAACTAGCTAAGCTGTAGCGTAAAATTTTCTGTTTATGAATGTGCGTTCTTGGAGTAATAAATCATTCATATTTTCAGATGAGTACAAGGCTTCATT
Organism: Myripristis murdjan; assembly: GCF_902150065.1. NCBI lineage: Eukaryota > Metazoa > Chordata > Actinopteri > Holocentriformes > Holocentridae > Myripristis > Myripristis murdjan. Next base: position 19,626,450 of record NC_043989.1, read on the forward strand.
CTGTGCACACATGATCCTCCTTCCATTTACGCTTTCATTGAAGTTCTCACAATAGAGATAGATGTGGCACTTAGCTTTCAGTTTTTCCATGTATTAATTGGATGTTTGGGTTCATGCCACACCACTTATTTCTCCATGATATTTGCAGCAATAACAGACTGGCAATAATACATATGAGTTTTGAAAGTAATACTGACATGCTAGTACCAGTCTTTGTGTAAGGCATGTTTAAGAGTAGCCTAAATCCTTCAGAGTCCTGCTACGGTAAAATTCATAGTAATTTAACAGGAATTTTGAGTCATCTTTGGAAATGAGTCACTACTGAATAAAACAAAATATATTTGAAAGGAGATTCTTGTCCAGTTTAAACCTGCATTGCCCCTGAATTGGAAATCTGGCTTGTGGCAGGTAGCCTATTTTTAAAACATGAGGACACAAATATATGCAAAACACAAGTGCACAACACATATAAGGACTAAACAACATGTGTTTTAAAAAAAAAAAAAAAAAAAAAGTCATTGTAATTAATTTTGTAGATATTTGTGATGTGTTTTTGTACATCTTGAAAGTATGATTTGAAGGCCAGGGCATCTCTGAAGCACCATAACACAACAAATTTTAACAAATTTACAACTGCGTTTTGTTACACTGATATTCTACCTTTATTAGAAAATAGCAGCTCCTACGGTTTGGATATTGCACTCAACCATATTGTTTTTTCGATTATATTACAATTAATTATTCAGCACTACCACATTTAAGCAAAATATCCACTGCCAGGCAGTGGATAGGGAGGAAGAGAGAATCTGTCTATGCAAATTTAGTATGTTTATTGCATGTGGGACGAGAGAGCACTTAAGTCTGCACTTAGAACCTGCGGCTTAAAGGGAGTACTTCAGATTCCCACCCAGATGGTGGTCAGAGCTTTCCACAGAACGTGATGATATGTCGCAGAGGTGCACTGCTGAGTGCCTGTAATCTTTCAAGCACATATTTATCAGCTAATTATTTTGCCCCATTACTGAAACTCTCAGCCCACTGGCTCAGATTATAGAGCCTTATTAAACCAATGCAGTGACCCAAATGATAGGTGTTGATTTGAGGCTGAGTCCTAAGCCTGTGTGTCACGACACAGAGGTGCTGAAATCTCTAAGGGGATTAGGGTTAGGGTTAGATGATGATTGATTAGCACTGGAGTGCATTTTGCTGGCTAGTTGAAATTTGTCAGACGCAAGAAGAGGACCACTGGTTGGCTAGTTAGTTAGTTTAACTTTAGTATCCCCTTGAGGGGGATACTAAAGCTGTACAGTGCTTAAAATGTTGTTAAGAAACGTAACAATGTACAGTGAGTACAACACAATATACAATAGTTTATACCACTCAGGAACATTACACAGCATACAGTAGATATTAATCCCTGAGGACAACATGCAGACAACATTACACAAAACATGATAAATACAGCACTATGAGCAGCTGGAGCCTGGTATGATATGGAAAGCCAGGACATACAGTAAGATTTGTTTGCACCTTAGTTCAGTGTCTGTTTTTCACAGTAATTGGTTATATTAGCTGTGTTTTGCCTTTTTATTTGATATATGAACAGTATCAGGTTGTTCTGTATGTTTGAGTCTTAGGTTCTTTTGATATATGAATAGTCCAAGGTCTTGCTCTCAGCGCAGTGTTATGATTGTAAGCTTGGAACAGGGTCCCTATTCAGTGCACAAAGTCTTGCTCTGGCACGCCCTCACATCTCTCTCCCTCTCTCTCTCTCTCTCTCTCTCTCTCCCCCCCCTCCCCCCCCCTCCCTCCCCCTTCCACTCTCTCTCCCTCCCTGCTCTCTATCCTCGGCCTCTGTTCTTGCTTCCTGCAGCCAAGGGCAGAAACCTTGACAGTCAGCAGAAGCTGTGAGCCACTGTAAATCACCTTTTATGATTTGAGTGTTTGTGCTTGTGTTTGTGAGCGTGTATGCGTGTGCGTGAGAGATGTGTCTCGGTTTCCATTATGCAGTATGCATGCGTGTGTAGGTGTGCGCATGTGTGCGCATGTGGGTGTGTCATGAGCGCAGTCGTAGGCAGGCAGGCAGACCACAGAGCGCTGCCGTGAAGCTCTCACTCTCCTGACCTACTTTCCCTCTCGCCTCCCTCACAGCTGGCGCCGGGTAAACGCAGCAGATCAAATGCCAGCCATTCCAACTGCTTTCACATTATTACCGCATACCCTGTAACCGCATTTTTGCTATTTTGTATATTTATGTATTTGTTAGTTTTGACGCTGAAAAGGGTTATAGAAGTTCCCCAGTTAGAGATAAAAAGATATAGCTAAGCCTATACTGTTGTTTTTTTCCCCTTCTTCTTCCTTAGTTTTGGCACTGTACGTTTGTTGAGTCAGCAAATTCAGATTTTAGCAGTGGGGTCCTCCCACATCCAGTGGTATGCAATCCAGCTGAAGGTTTTACGGCAATGCATACAGTAACAGCAAGACCCCGGTTCATATTAGAGCTTATGAAGCCACCTACACACAGTCACTAACTGCTCCTCTTATGGAAACTAATATGGAAACTTCAAACTCAAATCCTTGGGGTTATTTTTCTTGTGCTAAGCCATGGGTTAGGTTAAGTGCTACGCTCTGATGTTCGAAGCCAAGCAGCAGCTTCTGCTTCTGGCTACAGAACTTCACTGTCAATGAAATGAGCTTGCCAGCAAAGCATGGAGGAGGAGGAGGCAGTGGCTCTTTGCAGACAGTGAGTATGGAGGCCTGTATTGGCAGAGGCATGAAAAGTCTGTGATTGTAGCACAGAGGGAGACATTATGTAAAGGTACTACATGTGAGGGGTTCTCATTAATACATTAGAAATTTACAGCCTTAGAAATTTCCACTGTTAGCAGAAAACTGCTTCAGGGGACACATCCGTTTCATTAATTTGTTTAGTGAGCAAACATGCTGCACAAATGCCTAGAAAAGAGCTAGTATTTTGCTACTTAATGAGATGAGAATTGGTATTTTTATGAGCCTGATTATTAGAGGGGAATAGAGGTAGGATATCTTGTCTTTTTTTCCTCTCTTTCAGATAGGTCCAGCCCAAGCTTAGGCCAGACAAACCCTGTCTCTCTGCTCCCTCACCAGAGCGTGCACTGTTGTTATTCAGTGTGTGAGAATGATTCAGAGCGAGCGGACCAGTTCCCCTTTCTATTTTGGTGGCTCTTACCTCGGGGAAGGAGCACTTCCTTCTGCTCCTCCTCTGCTCTCTTTTTCACGCTCGGAGAGTGGTGGTTAAAGATAAGAGGTGATGAGCCTGTTTGTGTAATGCCGATCCACATCAGTCACAATGATAATCATTACAATGACACAGCCTATCAGGATTTAAGCATTTGCTCCAACATCCAGCCAACTTCCCATGTTGACACACTTGTTTTTTAGGAGCATGGCCTTACCACACCCACCACATGTGACGGAGACCACCAGGACCAAGATTCATATTTCTGGTTCTGTGTAAAGTGACTCTCAATTGCACAGACTTTGGTAAAAGTAGGTCAGGCAGGATGATGCAGGATTTTAAGCGGAACAAACACAACCACCAACACATTCCATATCATGTTGGAAAAAATGTTGTGATGTTCCTCCAATAGCTGCTTGTCTGAGCTGACAAAGAGGCTACAGTATGGAGTGCAGGAACTGCCAAAGATGTCCTGACACGGGTAACAGCGGATTATGAATTGTGAAGCAGGGCACTGGGCCATGGGCATTATTATAAGTGCATGAAAAAGGCTCGCATCATTTAAACCCAGGCTGATTGATCACAGCTCCAATGACCTAAACAGTTAACTTTCTCTGCCCCCCTCATGTTGCAAGGCGATGACTGTCTGCAAGCCTCCGTGCCTCCGTGCCTCTGTGCCTCTGCACTCTAGCTGAGCTCTGACCGAGAGTAAACTCAGAGGGAATGCGAGAACTTCCTGTAGACGACATGCACTCGCCTCAGCATATGGTTTCAAAAAGAGGAAATTCGGTCTCCCCACATTGTCATGCAACTCTGATTGATGTGCCTCTGACGATCGACAATAACAGATTTCTGGCTTGTCGAGTGATAAGAGTTGTGGGGGGGGGGGCAAACATCACCAACTAATCTCAAAAATTAGTTAAGAGCACATCCTCCAAATGCTGCCAGCTCTTATACTTGGAAACTGCGTAGATCAGTCAAACCACTAAGAGCTGTGAGAAGTGGGTTATGCAGTGCGTTCACTGCAAGCCTGATTTGTTGTTGGATGTATAGTGTCTGAAGAAGTGCACCACTGCAGTAATTGGATTAAGCAGTACCCTAAAGCCTTTTCATAGTAAAGCTGTCCTGCTGACACCTTTAGCCTTGATCCCAGTAGACCAATGAAGGGCAAACTGGTCAGCCCCCACCCTATGACATCACACTCGGGACACAGGCCTACCACACCCACCCTGCTAGTGACCACGCCTTCTCTTGGGGGCTTGAAGAGCTTTTGTCTGTGTGTGTGTGTGTGTGTGTGTGTGTGTGTCCCCTTTAGCCAAATCTCTTTGCTCTGCGTTAAAAGGAAACCCTATAAATCTCACTGCGCGGGAATGTAAATACCTCCTGACATCGATCATGTGATCAAGCAGATGGCATTTTGATTACGTCATAGCGTCCTCACAGACCTTGTATATAAAATATATTTATAACCCCTTAACCCCAGCTGCTGTTATTTGTGCTCACCAGGGCACTGTCCTCTGTGTGCCAAATGGCAGGGCTTCAGACGCGTTGGTTGAGTAAATGGTCGAATGATCTCACACTAATGGCCAACAAGCTATGGCTCAATCTGGTGCTTGTTAGTGAATAGTACACTCTTTACGCTAGTGCACATGTTGAGCGCTTACCATTGCATCCAAAAAATAATTGATCAGGCAAAAAAAATATTTTCTGACTGTATTTTTGTTTTTTTGTTTATTTGTTTTACAAATTATTGGTGACAATTTCATGTGTGTCAACATTGTAAGTGAACCATAAATAAAACAAGGCTTATATGAATCAATAATCTCTCTATATTTTTTGCCTCAAGCATGGGAGAATGAGAAGAGTTGGAAAAGAGGGCAAGGCCCTGCTATATGAAATTGCAACACTGAGTTCTGGCCCATTCATTATGTTGCCTTATCAAGTAGTGGCATAACTCTCATTGAGAGACGTGATACATTTTACCGCTACATTTTTTGTACCACGTTACATTGTGTGACTATTCAGTCTGTTCGTGTCTTGGCAGCTAAATATGGCTGTCTTAGCGTTTGGATTTTTTGTATTTATATGTGGAAGTTATTCATTTGAATAATTTCCACATATAATTTCAGCTCATCACCTATTTTTATTGGTTTGGTTATGTTTTATATTGCCAATTTTAAAAATATAGTATAACCCCCCTTTCTGTCCCTGCAATAGGGAGTTAAAGTAATATCATATCAGCCATTTGTTGGCAAAATCTTAACATGCAAAAGTCTAAATTAAAATAATGATTTTCTGCCTGTTTCCTGCTTTTAGTCCCTTTGCATTGTCAGCTCAACTGATCCACTCCTGGGTTTGCTGGGAGTCTGTCTCTCAGGCAGCAGAAGGGAGCAGTTCAGTGAACACCCCTATTCCTGGTATTTTCACCTCAACCAAAATAAGGGGGTAAACACTCCAGTGTTCGATTTAGATGCATCAAATAAGGCAGCATGCACCCAAAAGCAGCCCGAGGCTCAGGGAAGTTCACAGGCAAGTAGATAGCAGTTATATTCAATGCTATGAGGAAAATGGGCACAGCCCTGACATCTATATTGACAGCACCACAGTGTCAGTGGTACACAGTGGACGCAGAGAGCTCTCAGTCCCGTCACGGCCAGACAGACTCCTCACAGGACTGTGATGGGGTTTTTATCCTCCTGCTAAGTGCTTCTGGACTCCACACTTTGATGTTTCCATCAGGTTTTCCCATCCGGCTTCATCCACTCAGTGTTGGGGCCTTGCCTGCTTTCATGCTTATAACCTGATCTTATATAACCAACAGTGAACTTGACTCCCCCGGCCCAATTTGCATAACTGTATTAGTGCCTGGATGGCTGTGACAATCCACAACAACTCTTCTGAAGTGAAGCTGCGTTGTTTGTTGTTGTTGTGGCGGCAGACAAGTTGACACATGGTGGACGGACATGGTTGTTGCACTGCTCAGACTCAATATCCTCTCAGTGTGGGCGTTGTTGTTGCTGTGGCCACTGGGTTAGAAAGGGGGTGGGGACCTCTGGCGCATGGATGCAGCAAAGCCAGGTGTCCTCTAGTGGCTGTTTGGAGTAAGTGCATCTTAAACCTGGCTCTGGAGTCATTTGTGGTTAAATGGAAACATAAGTCCTGTTTTATGACTACTACTTGGCACTTTTGATTTGAGTGCAGGACCACAGGTAATATAGAGGGACAACTGGACTTGACCACTCTTTTGACATTGGGAAGTGTCATTTGAGAAACTGGGAGGACCTTAAGGAACATCCTGACTCTGATTAAAGTATTCTCATGCTAATTTATTCCAAGGTGTCAGTGCAAAGTTGTTAACATGTGAACTAAAGATTGAAACTTAAGTTTTCAAAACTGAGAGGATGCTCTCAGGAGAAGGGCTAAACTATCCACAACTCTTCCCAAGTGCAACAGCTGCTTCAGATTTACAGTATTATGGAACAGCCTCTGAGAATTATGTGTTAAATACCTCCAGATTAACAGTTAAGTGCTAAAACTTCTGTGCAATTGTTTTGTGAAATTTGTGATTATCATCATCTTGGCATGGTGCTTCCAACTGAAAACTGATGTCATTTTTGTGATAGTCATGTTTATTGTTTTATCTTTTTGTCTCTAGCATGTGTCCAATTTGTGGAAAGGTGACATTTCTCTGCTTTGTCTCTGTCATTTTCCCTCCAGTTCTACCTCCAGACAAGAAGGGGGCACTGCATCATCCTCAGCCCAGGGAAAGACCGGCGGGACCACTCATAAAATCTGCCTGGTGTGCTCCGATGAGGCCTCAGGCTGCCACTACGGCGTGCTCACCTGCGGTAGTTGCAAGGTCTTCTTCAAGAGAGCAGTGGAAGGTACAAAGTTACAGCACATCATTACACTTTCACTGATAGAGTAATGGCCTGCAGTAGATCCATTTTTCATTACCCGGTGTTATTATGATTTTAAGTGGAAGGCATGATCTTCATTACGGAGGAGAGGATCTGCTAATTTGTTATTTCCCCTAAGCTGTTTGCCACTGCAGTGAATGGAAATAACAGACTAATCTTCTTCCTGTTCGTCCCATAGGGCAACATAATTACCTGTGTGCAGGGAGGAACGATTGCATCATAGACAAGATCAGAAGAAAGAACTGCCCGGCCTGCCGCTTCCGCAAATGTCTAATGGCAGGGATGAACCTGGAAGGTACAGATTAACTTCACATGGCAAATAGTCCACAGTCATCTCTCATTCACCATGCATTAGGTGTTTGATTTTTATTTTTCTCATGCCCTTCTTCCTTGACGTAGCTCGTAAAACCAAGAAGCTAAACCGCTTAAAGGGCATCCAGCCAAACAACCAGGCAGAGCTGGCTCCACCCCCACCGGCGGAAGCGCGCTCCCTCGTACCCAAGTCCATGCCCCAGCTTGTGCCCACAATGCTGTCCCTCCTGAAGGCCATCGAGCCGGATACCATCTACGCTGGCTACGACAGCACCCTGCCCGACACCTCCACCCGCCTCATGACCACCCTCAACAGGCTGGGTGGGCGACAGGTCATCTCTGCCGTCAAGTGGGCCAAGGCTCTGCCAGGTAGGAAACCACCTCACTAGGTGTGTTAACCTTTCCACTTTTGTGGAAAAGTTAGACTGTGGTAATGATGAGACTAAAGCACCAGTTTGATTAATGTATTTAGATGATACAAAGTAATGCAAATTCTCCCCAAAACATGAGTTTGCATGGATTTACTTTACTATAGCTGTGTTAGTGTATGTGCCACTGCCAGTGGTTAGTGGTTCCGGTTCCTCCTCATTCTGTTGTTGTTGTTTTATAATTCAGCTGGTGCACGGCCCCACACTCAACTCCCAGATGTAGCCAAGACTTGCAGTTTTTGCAGTTGTTTTGGCCACAGTTACATAATTTTGACCACGCACAGACCACATCCCTTGCATTTCCACGTGAAGCGTACATGAGCGGTAAGCAGGAGCACAAGACGCCATCATGTACTGATGCAGCACAAAACACACGAGATCTACCATGATTCGGTTGTGCAAACAAACACGCTGCCACTACATCTGGGTCACCTCCCTCTGTGATTTTGACACATGACACATTTGGAAAACCAGAATTAAGCTGGGTTGTGGTGTGCACTTGGCCAAATAAACTCAAAGACTGAGCAGACATCTCGGTGTGTTAAGAAGGTTGTGCATTTACATGGCGTTTGCTACAGTCAAAGTAGCACCAGGTGAAGATCAGATTACTAGTGTTACATGCAGATTCGCTCTATTTTTAGCATAACACCATTATTCTTTATTATTTGTACCATCACACACTTTTATCTGTTGTAAGCTACTGTGTCATCCCTGTTTGGTAAGTAGTTGTTGGTTGCAGTCTTCATTCATGAGTGACCCGCCCCCTCAGGTTTCAGGAACCTGCACCTGGACGACCAGATGACCCTGCTGCAGTGCTCCTGGCTCTTCCTCATGTCTTTTGGCCTGGGCTGGAGGTCTTACCAGCAGTGCAATGGCAACATGCTTTGCTTTGCTCCAGACCTCGTCATCAATGAGTACGTATCATCCAGGTGTCAGTCGATACCTGCCTGACTGACCATATTCCTTTCTAGATGTCCACTTTTGATTCAAAAGCAGGGCTGTGATCATTGGAGGATAGTGATGATATTTTTCATCTACAGTCCTTTCTCACACGTCGTTATTGCTATTGTGCAGTGTTTTGCAACTCTTAATAAGTTGCGATACACCGCTGTAGGACATGCCAAAAGCCATCTTTATTTCTGTCTCACAGTAATCAAGTAATGTTTGATAACTGCCAGGAATTATCTGAGATTTGTCCCTCCAGTCTGTATATCCACACGTTGTTTTTTTTTTTGTTTTTTTTTTTATATCTGTGCAGGTCTGTACCCCTTTAAGCCTTTCTCTCCATCTTATCTCTCGAGAATCAAACTGTGTCTGTCAGCTGTCTTCACCAATCAGTGTTTCATCCTTCTTATAGACTTCAGGACTCTTTAGTAAACAGTGAGATGATGCACTGAAGAATCTGCAGTGTTTCTCTGCTTAGGGCTGCAATCGTCTTTTTTTTTTTAAACAGTGTCACAGCAGAATGTTATCATTTAATTTAAATGTATGATGATTAATAACTGAAAATGTTCTCGCTGTTTATCTATTTGCTGAGGCTCCTTTTCCAAAGGCAGTATCAGCAAGTGGGTAGCATACTTAACACTGCTCTTAGAGGGAAGTGGAACAACCAGTTGGCTTGATGAGAAATGTGGTAACAGTTCAGCTTTTTAATTATAGGATGCCGCAGGATGCAGCCTGCTGGAGAAATCCTTTTTCATCCTGATGGTTTATTATTAATGGTTAATTATTTTATATATAGCAGATTTCAGATGACCACACTGTTTGACACTATCACTATCAATGTGTATCAATCAATCAGTCTGGTTCTGATATTTGGGGCACATTTTTTATTTGACTTGGGTAAAATGTTAAGTTATTTTCCAACTTACTGTGACTCATTTAAAATTTAAAAACATTTAACGTTTTTAGGCATGAGTCTATTGAAAAAGTCCAACTGACACATTTCTTCCCATCAAATCCAAATACATTATTTATATATAATTAATAAGTTCCAAATATATTATTTAAACACTGGGCCGATACGCAATCATCTGAAAGCACGAAATGAAAAAATAATTTGGGCTGTCAAACTAATGTAGCTTGTTTCCTGAAGAATGGTCAAAATTGTCGAAATGTGTTAGTTTGTAGTTAAGACAGCATGGGCAGCCCTAGAAAATCAACTATGATATTAAAACAAATAACACAATAGCCTTGGAATTTGATTTTGCTTTAAAAATGTGAAAGACTTGCTTTGTGGTAACGTCTTCTCCTCCTGTGTCCTCCAGGGAGCGGATGAAGCTGCCCTATATGGCCGACCAGTGCGAACAAATGCTGAAGATTTCCAGCGAGTTTGTCCGGCTGCAGGTTTCCCACGACGAGTATCTGTGCATGAAGGTCTTGCTGCTACTCAGCACAGGTCAGTCCAGACAAGTGTCGATTTCTGTTGCCGTGAAGCGATCATTACGAAACCCATTACTCCAACCCAATACTGAGGAAAGGGAGAGCAGAAAGTTAATGTTGACGTATGTACACGGCCTCGGCACACATTGCATTACTTTCCCAGCTCATTAACTGCCAGGCCATCAGTGTAAACAGAAATTTGTTTTTAATCGACTAAGTAAAGATTAATGCAAAACAATGTGTGCACATGCACTAGATATTTTGTTATTGGTTTTGAAAATGTTTGCACAGCTTCTGCTCATTGATGGGTGCCCAAGCCTTTGTCTTTGTCTGGAGGAGTTACTTTTACGCTCCGCAGGACAGAAATTATTCCTCACAAGTTGTTCCAGTGCACTGCTGGACTTCAAACCTTGGCTGCAACCTGCTGTACAATACACTTTGTGATGGGATGCTCAGTGTGTGTATGTCTTGCACTATCCTCACACTGAATATGAGCTCCTGTCGGCGCTGTACTATGAGTTGTCACCATGTTCCTGCATCAGTGTCACCCAAACGAATTGTGTACTTTTATTGCGCTTGGGGAAAAATTGCCTCAGTCGAGGTTGGGAAATTGGACAAATACATCTGGGATCACTGATAGATTCAATCCTTTGCTAGTGGAAATTCTCCTAAGGGTTGTTTTTGTTTGTTTACTTGTCCCCTTCCCCCATTTAAATTAACTTTGGTCTTTTCAAGTGTAGCCTAGCGCAAGACACTCAAATGGGAAAGCACACACAGGGAGAAAATTATGCTCAACTTGATGTAAAATTAATTTAAAGCCAGCACAGAAGCAATTAAAAACACACATGACATTTCAGAGATTTCCTCAGGGTGTGCTGCTGTTTTGAGCGGGTGCTTCCCCATTTGAGTGTCTTGTGTTATTCTACTGGGGGTGCACCATGACCTGATGCATGTTCATAAGGTTTTCTGACCGCAGTGTAAAATGTGGGATTCACAATGAAAGTCACATGCTAATTTCAAGTATTTGCACTAACAACACTTCATTAGCACATCGCATTGCCCTCATTAGTCATTTCTGTCCAAGATGATAATCCTGAGTTTTTGTGCCCTCTCTCGCTCCTTGTCGCAGTGCCAAAGGACGGCTTGAAGAGCCAGGCAGTGTTCGATGAGATTAGGATGTCCTACATCAAGGAGCTGGGGAAGGCCATCGTGAAGAGGGAGGAGAACTCCAGCCAGAACTGGCAGCGCTTCTACCAGCTCACCAAGCTCCTAGACTCCATGCATGAGGTGCGGAGAGTCACCATCGTATGGCTTCTGTATTATGTCAGCCAGCATTTATTGACTACCTGCCCCCAGGAGCTTTTCTGATAAACCTTCACTGACAGTACTTGTGTACCTCTAAATATTCAGGCTAGTTTGAAGTATTCTTGTGGTTCATTCAAACACAGCTCCAAGCCTATGGTTACTTGCTAAGTTCATGATAAGTTCACAGAGAAAGGTGTGAAGTGGTGTGTAAAGATGCCATAATGTACTGTTTATGACTGACTGTACCCTAAATTATAAATGATGTAATCAACCACAACACCACAACATCTCGTTGAACGTGCTCTGTGACATTTTTGACACCTGCGAACGTTTGAGTGAACACGCTGAAATCGGGTCATTGGGTTGAAATGACCACATGAATCACGGGTAGCAGCAGAAACCTAGGTGTGTTGACGTGTCCCTCATGACGTCGGCCGTTTTCAAAAGCCCCGTCAGTGACAGTCCTAATTAAAATGAGCTTTGCTTATGTAGCAGATGTAACCACACCTTTTTGCAGTAAATTAAAACATGTCTTTGAGGTAATAATTAGTTTACCTGGTTAAATGGGAGTAGCAGCTAATGAGAGACAGCTTGCATGATGCGTCCTGGCCCCGACTCACCTCAGAGACGCAAAGGAGCCGAGACGCCACTTCTGTTGTCATTTCTGAAGAAAATGAACCTGACTCAGCACCGAGACTTAATGGCTCAGATTGGACGGGTTTTTGTCTTTTGCCACTAAAAGTGCATGATGCTTATTTGTTGAAGCAACATACTGGAAATATGTCTGATCTCAGCAGTGTTGCAGTGTGTTTAACTGAGACTGTCATTCTATACGTGCTTTTAAATTATTTTCAACCTTTTCTGCATATGATTTGATGACAGTGGCTCTTGGTTTGTAAACAACTATACTGGTAAATGTTTGGGTGCAAAACTTTCCCGTTTACATTCATTTTGACTTGAGCTGCACCTCTTCCCTCGCCCCCGAACCCTTTTTGTCAGCCCTCTCAACATGTGAGACTTAATGTGATTTGTGATAGTTGTCCATCACTTTGAGATAAACTGTTTCGGCACGCGTTTTGAAAACAACTGAGGTCAAATCACTGAAGAGGTGCCTTTAATCAGGTTCTGCTTACAAGTGTGACCAGACTCTGATTTAAGATAAACAGTGGGAAGGTCTTGATCGAGCCAGGTTAGGCTTTTGGTTTTATGTATGTATATATGTATTTATATTATTAAAACAAACAGAAAAACATAAAAATATCAGTCAGTATGCAAAACAGGGCAGAGTTTATTACAGCTGTCATAGTTTTTTTTGTTTTTTTTTTTTTTTCATGAGTTTTTGTTTTTATTTTGTTTTTAATTTTTGTTTTCAATTCTGTTTGGATCCAGTTAGTCCAGAGTGGGTTTGCTTGTTTCAGTTTAGTTTTTATTAGTTTCAGTATTAGTTTTAGGGGTTTTTTTATGTTTATTGTTATAATATGGGGTGGGGGAGGAGGGGATTTTAAAGAAGTTCAGAATGGGTAGTCCAATGCAAACACAACAATGTGAAGGCGTCCCAGCCACAATAAACATCAGCACCAACGCCTCCTCATGCTGTTGTGCTGCCACATTTGACCAAACTGACAAAGACTAAAACTAAAGACATCTTCTACATATTTTTAGTTTTGTTTAGTTTAGCTTTGTAAAATCACAATATCATTTCAGTTCATTTTCACCATTTTTCAGAAGTCTACTTTCTCTTTTATTTCAGTTGTCTAAAATGATTTTTCCCCACTTGGTTTTAGTTTTTAGTGTAGTTATAGTTAACTATAATAACCCTGGCCTGCCCAGAACAAAGACACAACACAGCAGCAGAAGCCCATGACCCGGCAAAGTCAGTTAGGTCTCATCAAGCAACGACAAAAAAGGCTTCCACGCCTTCAGGAAATATGTGAAATCCCTTTCCAAAAAAAAAAAAAAAAAATCTGTTCCTCCTGAAACATGGGGGCGATGGAGATTTCCAGTTTAATGATATTATTTTCAAGCTGCAGCTGTGCTTTCCTTAAGAGCCTTAGGTGCAAGGGAAAGGACCTGTTGTTTTTCCAACCTGCTGTTTCATGTCCTGTGCTTTCCCATGCTTGTGGGGAAGCGCTGTTTACTTTATAAATAAGCGTGACAAGGTGGGATTGTGCGTGTTAACTCACAACACTGATCCACCCTGCCCTCTTTGTTTGTCCCCAGATGGTCGGTGGACTGCTCAACTTCTGCTTCTACACCTTTGTGAATAAATCGCTGAGCGTGGAGTTCCCGGAGATGCTGGCGGAGATCATCAGCAACCAGTTACCAAAATTCAAAGCCGGGAGCGTCAAACCACTCCTCTTCCACCAGAGATGACTGTGCCCCTGAAAAGACAAAATGCCTTAAAACTCCCACCACGTCACCTCACCACCACCACCCCGCCCCCCCAGAGTGTGGACATGGAAAGGGCAGAGACGAAAGGACAGTAAAGAGGAGGAAGAATATCCGAGGATGTTTTTGTTTTTGTTTGTTTTTTGTTTTTGTTTTTGTTTGTTTTTTTGGTTTTGAAGAGAGTATGCAACTTATTAGGGGTTTACGGGTCTGGAGGGAAAGGGTAGAGAGACCAGAGATATGTGTGTAGAAACAGAGAGAGAGAGAGAGAGCACAGAGATTTTGTTTTGTTCAGCGGTCTAAGATGTAGTGTATAACAAGTAGGAATTGTTTTGTAAGATATAAGATAATCACTGAGTGAAATAGGCTAACCATCCATGTTGTCTCAGGTTTCTTACCTTCAAATACAGAACGATATCTAAAATAGATAAAAAAAAAAAAAAAAAACAACACAAAAAAAAAACAAATATCTATGTACAGGTTATGATAGTATTTTCTACATTTTCAAATTATGTCACAGTTTATACAAGTTTTCCAGGTCGTCGTTACCTGGGAAAGGTAACAAAGATTAATAACATGCTATTAAATAGGCTTTTAGACTGTGTGCTCCTCTTTTTAGTTTTTCTGGGAGGTTGTCAACAAAATGTTTATCAGTCACATCGGGGGGAAAAAAACAACTATCCTTGTTTTCCAAACAGTCATTTCAAAAGCGGAATTTTATTGCTTTAATTCTTGGGACATTACCGTGCGATTCTGTTGGATTGTTTGAGGACGCGCACCATTCAGAGGACGATTTCTCCCGCAAGCTAACCTCTTCCAGGTTTACACACGTCTATTATCAAAGGGAAAAGAATAATGTGCCTTTTTTAGCTTCAAATCTCATTTTAGCCATTCACACTACCTTGTCCGAAGCTTTGTCTCTCGCGTCACCCATCATGGTCTACCCTCATCATACGTTGATTGTATTTTTATATCACATGCAGTTTCAGATTTTCTGTCTTTCTCTTGTTTTTTTTGTCCTTCAATGGCTGTGTTTATCGTTTGAAGTGGCAGCTCAGTCATCCTCAGTGTGTAGAAGTGATCCTTACTGTTAGGGAAGGATATTCAGTCGGCTTCCTCTCTCGCAATCTCCCGCACACGTTGAATTCCTCGAGTGCTGCTTGGGCACTTGCAACCCCACTAAAGGCTTTAAAAGACTGTGAAGAAAGACTAGTGGAGCGGCTGTACCGGTATATAGTAGATGGATGTAGATGGAAGGTAGAAAATCGTCTTGTTAGTCAATAACTGCTCCTGTTTGTTTTGTTTTGTCTCCCCCCGCCGCCCCGATAGTGTCATGACTGGAATGTGATAGAAATCTGCGTCCACCAATCAGAAAGGAGAGGGCCTTTTTTTTCCCCCCTCTCTCTTTGTTCAGAAAGATGATTACATTTTTACAACCAGGATAACTGGTTTCTGTGGTTCTAATTTTGCTCCAGTTGATAGGAAAATAACCGTCCTTTTTAGTTTCTTAGGGAGCGACAGTCTTGTTTTGTAAATGTAGTAGGAAATAAAACCGAACATGCAGTCACGATCCTGCCGACGACCTCCCTCTCTCGACTCTGCCGTCGCTCGCCGTGAAGAAGCATTTGGGATAATTTATTGTTGAAAGCCTATGCATTGTAACTTTTTGTACATTGTGGAAATGTACAGTTCCTCTGAATGACGGCGTGCACGTGCAGGGTTGTGCTGCGAGGCGTCGGCGGATCAATCATCTGGCAAGAACCTCACTCAGCTGCTGATCACCTCGACCCCCGCCCTCCTCCCCATTTAGCCCATCTTCCCGTTTTAGCGACCTCGTCTTAACGTCTGCTCTTAAAGTGTGTGTCCCCGGTATATTTGCACGTGTGTATGTGTGGTAGCTTTAGTGAAACCCCAATGTTTTAAAGCACTTGGCATCGGACCCACCTCATAACGTCATCTCGCAGTGAAAGTGTAGCTTTGCTAGGGGATGCAGGCAAAATGGATCATGGAGTCTCTGGGAACTATTTCAGTGCCAAACTTATTATTTTTTGTTTTCCTTTTGGTCTGTTTTCAATCATGTTGGAAATATGTCTGCGTTGAAAGAGGAAACAGTGATGTGTCCCAGTATTTAATCTCATGAATTTGTCTGATGCAAGAAAATCAAAAAAACAAAAAAAAAGAAGAAGAATCCTGATTTATATGACTTCAGTCGAACAAATTGGGGTTTTTATGAATTAAAATGATTAATAACGGAGCTTTATTTTTAACATAAGGCATCCATGCATTTATTGTGTAATTACATAGAATAACTTAGGTTTGTTAGTAACCCTTTCTTTGTGTGTGTTTTTTTTAAGTAAGTCAGAGTTTGAAATATGTTGCAACATCTTCATTTTCATCAATTTAGCACCAGTTGAGGTTGGCATTTGCTTAGTTTATTGTCTCTTAAAACCCCTGTCTCTATTTTTTTTTCTTTTTGTGTTTCAAGCACAAAATAATCCAGGTATCAAAATGAATGTGAATCTTCAAAGGGGATTTGTTTCATTTAACAAAAAAGTTTTTCACAGAAATACATATGAATGACACGGCAGTGCAATGCATTCACTAAAGGAAAAAAAAAATCTGCCTTGTTTATGAATCACTGAGATAATTATCTCATTATTCTGAAATAATTATCCCATTCATGAAAACAGATTTTTTTTTTTTTTTTTTTTATGTGAACGCACTGTGCTTCTGTAGAATGGTGCCGCACTGTCTATTTTTTAAATAATTGGAAGAATACACAAATTTAGCTGTTCTGATAGGTGCATTTTGTCGCTTTACAGTACTTCCTAGTGCATTAAATGTGGAATTCATGTGATCGCTCTCTCATTGGTCTCCTCGTAGCGATGGAAAACACCCATTAATACACTATGCCAACAACAAATATGAAGCTACTCATCAGCAATGCTCCTCCCATGCTCAGGTTGTCATTGGTTGAAATTTGATGACTAATGCATATGTAGTTATCCTTGTTCAATCGTATGTATCGACTGTATAAAAAAAAGGAAAAAAAAAAAAAAAAACAACCAAAAACATTGAGTTTGGATTCCCAAAATTGTGTGCTTGTGTGTTTTATGGTATTTATGTCAGGAAATAAGAGGAAAAAAAAAAAGTTCACTTGACAGATCAGGTAAGTTTCAGGTATGTGCTGCCATGCCTACATCAGAAGTGTTGTATCCACTTTAGCCATGCTCACTCCTCCAATGTCTGGAAAAAGGATGCTTGTATTTTTTCTTTCTGGTGGTTATACAAAAATAGTTCTGGAAAAAAAGAAAAAGAAAACCCATCGTTACGAACTGCGTAAGAGTTTCTCATGGGTTACTTTCACATTCAGTGTGTCCAAACCTCTGCTGCTGCTGCCGCTGCTGCTGCTGTTCATTTTAAACAGGTATATATGAAACCGCACACTTGCCTCTCCTTGCTCAAAAATGTATCCTTGCTTATTTTCTTCTTGTACATTTTTGAGGAGGACAACTGAATATGCAATAGAAATTACAGATACATAATATTTCATCATTGCATGGAAAGATGTAATTGCTTCCTTTTTTATGTTTTTTTTTTTTTTTTTTTTTTTCAGATATAAGCTATTCACATAGAGGAGATTCACATTTAACTTTTATCTCTGCAGGCCAGATTTTCAGGAAATAAACACTTGTGTCAGTAAACAATTCATCCAGACTGCACAAAAAAAATAAATAAATAAAAATAAAGCCTATTTGATGACAAGGTGACCAAAGCAAATACAAATTCAACATATATCAGTGTAGACAAAGTAGCTCTTAGAAGACAAGTGTACAGTTCTTTGTTTTATAACACATTTTGTATTCTAACATGATGGCTTTGGTCAAATTGTGTAATACTGTGAATAGGATAGGAGTCAGTCTTTTCACACACAAACTGCTTGTGAAAGTAATCAACCAGCTTGAATCTAAAAAAAAAAAGAAAAAAAATTTGCACTACCCAAATATTGTTTGAAAATCTATTTTGTATAAAACATATGCAGACATTAACTTTTGAGAATTATCAAGGGCGGATCATGTTTCACTGGCATATGCTTTCTTTGAAGCTTTGTTTTGCCTAAAAATTACGATTATGTACATATAATCCATTGTAAAGAAAACGTGGTGTATTTGTCTCAATAGTTTTTTCTATACCCCCTATTATTTCTCCTCTGTAGTGTGACTCTTGTTGATCCTTTTTCTCCATTGATTAAATGTTAAACTGTATGTCTTTGTGTGGTACTTTTCAAAACAAGGAATTGTATGCTGATGTATGCCATAATATAAACTCAAGTCAGAACAATGGAAATGGTAAGCTCATTGTAAGCCACTTTTCATGACCACAGCAAGCACTTGTTCATCAAATAAATGCGCTTTTCCATGCTGGCGCTTCGTTTACTGACTGTTGCCGAGGACCCGGGTGTCGTCCAGTCACACTCTTTGGCGTGTTTGTCTGTTTTAAAGCTGCCGTATCTTTCATTTTTGTATCAACAGCTAAGGATAACAATTACAGAATGTCAATGTTTTGCAAATTTGAACTAATGGATTTTAAGGAATCAACAGTTGCAACTCTGAACTGTGAAAGATTGGTCTACTAATTAAGAGTCATTTGCCTTGAGTGTGAAACAGCCTGTAAAAAAGAAAAAAAAAAAGGCTATTGCTTTACATTTAACCACTGAAACAAAATAACATTTTAGCCATGTCTTCATGAAACATTTAATCATACATGAATAAAGAAAAGAGTGACTTTGAAAACAGAGCCTCTTTAAAGGAGTCTCGCAACAACCTTGATGCAATGGTATGAAACTGACAATACTGGATTTGTGAGACTGGGATTTATCAGATCAAATGGCTGAATTCACAACAATCCATAATAGTGCCCAGAGCGATTAGGCATGAGAAGAAAAGCAGCCAGATTCTAGTCCAGACTGATTTTTTTTTTTTTTTTTTTTTTTTTTTTTAACAGGAAGCTGGCGGGCCAGACTTGACCTTTAAAATGAGAACCGGACATGCAATAGTTTTTAGTAAGAAATCAGACAGAGATGCACGTCAGCGTTAAAGGCGCTCAACTAAAAGCCAAGGAAAGGTGGAAATAGTCACTCACCATTCAACAGAAATACCGGCACTCTTGAGAAATGAATGACTTGATTTAGCAGTAACATGATTAATATCCACATGTTCATTACAGCGACTCCAGCTCATTCATCCTCCATGCTTGCTATTAAATCTTAACCATAAGACATTAACTTGATATTATTTCCTCTATCGACTGTGTATGGTGGTAGTAATGTGGACCTAGAGCTGGTTTCTCTGCAACTCACTTTCACCACATTTCTTTATAATCTGCACCTGGCCTGCAGTTTTACACCTGATGACATTATAAGCTTGAGCCTTCAAGCTTAAAAAAACAGTGCAACTTATTCTCAGTTATTGTGAAATGGCATTACTCACATTACATTACAAAGTTCGTATCTGCAAGAATTAAGCCGGCGATAACATGCACGTCTATGTGCATATGTTGAGCATATGTGCATATTTGTGAACATCTACAAAATGGGTCTTAGGTGTCTCATTCTTTTAACTATTCAGTGTTACAGCTTGTGAATCTATTAAATGTCACACTAGTATAAAACATCAAATTCATGCAGCGCTGCACGTCTTTTGGCCGTGAGCACATACAAATGAAGGTAATGCTGAAGTGTTAATTGATTTCACTAAATTATATTTTAAGTATTTACAGTGCACAGTAGATGGGATGGTAAAGGTAGGGGGAGGGGTAAGACCTCTGACCCAAAAAAGCCGTCCTCTCACGTTGTGTCCTTGCATTAACTTGTGGTGAATGAACAATGAGCTAAAAGTAGTGCTGGCTTTGCTGGGGACCCGCTGAGACCCCCTCGAAGGCTGCTGGAGGTCCCAGATGCTGAGTAAGACAACAGCCAACTTTTCAACAGTTGAAACTTTTTAAAGCTTTTTAAATCCACTGTGATGAACTCAAACTCATGGTTGTGAGGTTTTGCACAGTTAAAAACTCTCTCCTCATGCATCCTGGTTTGAAGGCCTCTTGCTTAATGTTTGTAATGGTCGTGTTAAAGGTTACATACAATGAAATCATAGGGTTGGTATTTGTTCTCTGTAAAGCTACAGCACTGTCAGCACAAAGTTACAGTGCTTTATTGTCATGGCTATGAATCATAGGATGTCTGTCAGGGTTCTTGTGAATGAGCTTGTACACACTTACAGCTTTTGCTAAGTCGTGCAAATGTTGGTATTTATGACAGATTGTAGGCTGCAAATAGACAGCAACAGACAACACTGCCAACCCAGACAAGCACAGGCAACTGCAGAACTGATACAGTCAAAAGTCTAAACCATGCATTTAAAAAAGAGCATGAGTTCAATTCTCTGTGAGTGAAAAATATTGTTTTTCTGTGGTAGAAATATCCTTCAGAATAAATTGTTAATGTATGTTTTAAACTGTCCCATTGTTACCTAATGGATTGCAATGTCTCATTTTGTTATCAAAGTGCTTATGCCATTACAAAGTCAAAGGCAGCCTATGACAGTGAAGATGGCTGCTGCAATTTGAACGCTACTTTTTCAACTGAAATGTCATTTGACAGTCTTCCTTGGCAAAACAACTTCAGCAACTCAGAATTGAACTGACAACACAAGTACAAGAAACGCCAACTCCCAACACTTTCCTGACTTTAGCCATAGGGGCGTGGCTTGCATATATGTGGGCGTGGCCTGTCCTACCTGCAGGCTGCACATAGACACACTTGACACTAAAGTTAACCCATTTGTTTGCTCACTCAGATACCACATGGTGTCTCCTGACCAGACCTGGGCAAGATCTTATTTCCCATTAATTGAATTTCCTGCATGGTTTCTTGCCGTCAGATGATCCTGGCTGCTGGCTGCAGGCTACAATGTGGGTGTGGCCCTTTAATTGTCAATTACCGTCAGCCACTGAGGGCCTGACTAATCATCATTTTGTCTGTGGTTCATTCTTCCAGGTGCACTTTCCTCTCACTTCCACCCACAGAGTAGTTTAATTGTTCTGGCTGAATGACTGAAACACGTTTCTCTCTTTTCCAAACCTGAAGCTCATGTGTGACAGGGATCTGGCTCTCTGGGTCCATGCATGTGGAGGTCCAGCGCTCGGTGACGCGCAAACCTCTGTGTGCGCGCATGGGTCAACAACACCTGATCGGTGTGATCAACACAGTGAAGCCTCCGGACTGCAGCGCACACACTGCCGGTGGTAACGGGGCTGTGGGTTCATGCATAAGGGGATGACGGATGGGGAGGTGGTGGTTCTGGACAGCCACCCGCAGCCGGACTACCGAAACCGGACGCGGCTGTACTGCATGAATGGCGGACATCACCTCCAGATCCTCCCGGACGGGACCGTGCAGGGCAGCAGGGAGGACTGTGACGCTCACAGTGAGACTGCAGCACTTTCATTCACAATTTCATATGAATGGGCAGGCCTGATCGCCTTGATGACATTAATTTCAGTAAATACAGAGGGTTCATCAAGTTAGAGATGAGCTATTTGTCTTTGAAATCGGTTTTAGAAAATGAAAAATGGGGCTGCCTGAGCCAAGATGGCATTTAAAGGGGGATGCTACCGAATTTCAGCTTAGTAATGGATTTAAAGCTCACAGATATTCATCAAGGCGATGAATATGAAAATTGACACTATCATTTACAGGCTGGTGATGGGGATGCAGGCATAAAAAGTTGCAGTGAGCCTAAAAACCTATATGAAATTTCATAATAGAACTTAAAGGAAATTGTCTTGGTTACACAGAATATTGATGCGGATGTCATTGTAGATTAAAGACACACCATAATTATAATAAAGTCCTTACAAATATTATGGGGATGCTTTTCTGTTTGTGGTATTGCCAAAAATTTGTATTCTTGAGAAAAAAATAAAAGTGAAAAACAGCAAAGGGTATTTAGATGTTATAGAAAAAATGTAGATCATTTCAAAACCTTTCAAATATGAAAGGTCATGGATTTGTTAGGAGTTATTTGATGTGAAATACTATATAGCAAGTGTGACTTTTTGGCTGGAGAAAAGGAGAGCTTCAGTTTAATTAATAATTCATAATGTTATTATACTTTGGATAAGGACAGTGAAGTCAATTCATGAACATACAATCTCCCCAAACCAGAAAACTGAGGAGGATCTGCCAGAGGAGCTGTCCCACTGACAACTGAGTTTGTCAGCGCCAGAATATTATCATGTTATGTAATTTTTAAGTGCATTAAAATACTGCTACAAAATTCCCAAGGAAGAACTCCCAGTTATTTTTTTCTTGTCATATCTAGTTTATAATTTGTTAACATTGCAGTCACAAGCTGTTGTGTCAGAAAATCAAAAGTTAATCAAACATGGGTATCCTGAAAAGGATGGCGTGGGTTTGGCTGCTTTCTGCTTTTAAAAAGTTGGACTGTTAAATTTATGGAGGTGACACCAAACTCGTTTTCCCCACCAAGGTTTAAGGTCACTGTGTCATCATAACTCAGAAACTCAAGTATCAAAATTTTCTCCACCCTTATGACTACATCATCTCCCTGGATTATGTTTTTTTTTTTTTTTTTTTTTTTTCATGTAGCATATCTGATAGCTCATGAATGCATCATCTGGTTGGTGGCTATGACAGGGAGTTATTCATATTTGTAACTAGATGATTTCACCGATGAGCTGCTGCCCATATGCCTGAAATGTGAGTTCATCGGTGAAATCAGCTGGTGGAGGAAAAGCCTCCAGACTCTCAGTCCCGCATG
This sequence comes from Myripristis murdjan, assembly GCF_902150065.1. Lineage (NCBI taxonomy): Eukaryota > Metazoa > Chordata > Actinopteri > Holocentriformes > Holocentridae > Myripristis > Myripristis murdjan. Next base: position 19,649,242 of record NC_043989.1, read on the forward strand.
GCCGACATGGAAGCCACTGTCCTACATCAGGGGATTAACACGGAGGATTTTGTTTTTATCTTTTATTTATTTATTTTAAATTGAGTGGTGTCGCTTTTTAAAAGTAACAGCGGCACACATTAGACCGATATGGATCAGTGATCAGTGCTATGAATAAAATGAGTTTGTTTTACAGTGATATCATGCACATTTCATGTTCTCAGATATATCAAAAAACAAAGTAACAACACAGATACTTCATAGTAATTCTAAGTTTATGAGCACCGACTGGCAAACACACCACTTTGTCCTTCAATACATTTTTTATCAAAGAACAAGGGTTTTTAAATGTTGCCATCTTTACCCTGATTATAATATCTGAAAGGAGAACAGAGAGAATATGTGGGACAGTTTGTAAATGACGTACGAGATTAAGGTTTACTTTGGTCTCTCAGATTCGGCCTTGCCATTTTGTGTTATCAGATAACAAAGACTATTTTTTTTCAGAATTTTATTTATATGTTGCAGTGTTTCCTTTGTGTTTCAACATTTTCTCTCTCTCTCAGCTGTTCTGAAGCTCAAAGCTGTGGACCGAGGTGTGGTGGTCATCCAGGGAACAGAGGCAGGGCGATACCTGGCCATGAACGATGAGGGGCGCCTGTATAGTTCAGTGAGTATCTTCACTGTAGATACATAACATCATGATCACATTGATTCAAAACCTTGACTGCTCTCCTCAGCTGCCGATCTTCTCCCCTCTCAAACCAGCATGGCCAAAACTCCCCAAAATGTGCTGTCACCTGTCTGCTCCTGTTTTGTGTTTATCTCCCAGCCCACAGTCACTGACGAATGCTACTTCCTGGAGAAACTGGAGGAAAACCACTACAACACTTATCAACCTCAGAAGTATAAGGAGAGGAACTGGTATGTAGCGCTGAAAAAGAACGGAAAACCCAAACTGGGCCCAAGAACCCACATCGGACAGAAGGCCATCTTCTTTCTCCCCCGGCAGCTGGATGACACGGGGGAGTGACGCCGCGGAGGCTGCATGCGGTCATCTGAGCGCCGGCTGCATCACAAGCCACACTGACACAGCTCCCACTCGTCTAAAGGACCCAATTCAGATTTTTTCTCATATCTGATGTTTTTGTCTGCGACTGTTCATATTCATCTTTACACGTGACCTATATCTCACCTCAGTGTGAACAGATCTGTACCATGACCTCACATTTACAACAAACATGCTGCTGAACAGAAAACATCATTTGCATGACAGTTCATCATCACTTTGAGTAAATTAGTAATGCAGGCATTCATTTCTTTTATAGTTTGCTATGGTAACAGTGCGTCAGCTGTTCAGGCTGAGGGAAAGAAGGCAAAAAAGGGGCTTTGATTAAAGCGTCTTCCCATGTATCTGTTTAATTTATAACCTCTTGCCTCCCTGCAGTTGCTGCTGTGATCCTCCATATTTTATATTGACGCACTGATAGAGATATGAGTGTGCTCAGTGGGAGAGAATTTCAGTCAGGTTTTTTTTTTTCCTTTTGCTGTTCACATTGAAATAAAAAACAGATCTTTGCCATATTTGAAAAAAAAAAAAAAAGTCAGATCTAGGCCACATTGTACTGGCTGTCTTAATGTAGTCATAGGAATACCTCACCCAAAATGCATTTACATTTAGTCCATTTAAAGCTGCACTAGGATTTTTTTTTCATGTTAATATACATCAATCATAGCATAAAAAATTGGGTCTGCAGAGATGTGCAACTTGGTGTCAGGTATGGCTTTCTTGGTGTTGTTCTTGGTTAACAGGAAATGGCAAATCAAAATCTAAGAGCAAAATGCAAAGCTGTGAACTCAAAAAATAATGGAACCTCCTCACCATACAGACCTGTGACTTCTGGGTTTTCAAGCTTCACATTGCAAGCAGTCACCACTTGGTGCCGCCACTGTGCAAAATCACCTTGTGCAGCTGTAAATGGCGCATTTAGCCGATGCTCTTATCCAGAGCAGCTCTTGAATAACACTTTGACTGTAGCGCCCATTTCACAACCCCTTTGTTTCACAGTACTGACCTATAACAGAGATGCATTATTGTAAATGGTGTCAGAAAATGCCCATTGAAAAGAAACCAGTGAGCCATTCTCTTATGTTTTGGTTATGGCTGCCTGGGGAGACTGAATGTAGTATGATGTAGCATCAATATCACATTGCATCCCACTGATCTATAAATACATTTAAAAGTAAGTTAATCCATACTGACTCAAGGTATATTTGACTACCAAGGTTTCTGTGAGTGTTGAAGCGGTCTATGGTTGGCACAGCTGCAAGGAACATTGCTAAATCAGAAATGACGCATTAAAAGTGACATTTATTTAACATGAACAGTTTAAAACATTTCATAACAACAAAACCCAAAGGCTGCAGCTCTACATCACATAGAAATAAGCATATGCGTTTGTATCAAAGCCATGGTAGCAGTATTGAATACGAAATGAATGGAGAAGGCAAACAGTTGAGTTTGCTACAACAGACTGACTCATACACTGCATTCAAATCCATGTTAATTTCGTCCACGATTAACAGCGATTACCTCAGTATTATTGTTGTGTGTCCTAAGAAAATATAACAGAACGCGATGCTGCACCACCACACCGTTCGTTAAGTTTCACCTGTCTGGAGTTTAAATCGCATAGTGGGGAAAAGTCCCCCTGGGTTTTTATTGGTATGTTTCCAAAAGTGCACCTGCATACAACATTCTTTGATATCATAGTTTTGATACCTGACTAACTTACACACTATGTATAATTTTCTAAAAAAAAAAAAAAAAAAAAAAGAACAAAAAAAGAACAAAAATAAACATCTGTTTCAATCATTTTCAATAACCCCCCCCCCCGACTACTGAATCTCAGGGCAAAAATCCACCTTGAAATGAAATTCATGCATTATTTTCATGCTCTTGGATAACTGATCAAAGAGCTCACTAAAGCGTCATGACAGCCAAGCCTCTCCTGTGTCATGACATCAGGGGTTTTTCCAGTGGCAGTGAATGAGATGCTTACGTTTTGACTCAGTGAGGGGTCATGCAAAGGTCAGTGCTTCACATCCAAATGAGTTTTTTTTTAAGATATGAACCAGAAAATGTGTCCATATGTCCATTAAAAAGAAAGAAAGAAAGAAAGAAAAAAAAAACACCCTGGGTGTAGCCTTCCCCTTCACTGTCAGTGGAGCTGCTCCAGCATTTTTCACTCAACATTCTGGCCGCCTGGTTTGCAGTCATATCTGATTTGTTCATGTTCACAAGTGTAGACTGAACTGGTCTAACGTCATGTGACAGGAACTCCTTCCCATGGTGGATTTTCCCCCAATTTAATGTACAACATAATCGCTTAAGGGCAAAATCATAATGTCTGACACATGAATGCAAGTTCATGCAAGTTCAGTTTTCATGTCTACTCTGCTGACATTGTGTCTGATTTGGATAAAACAGCTGAACTGCACACATGATTGTTATATCATGAGAATGCCCTTTTATGAACAGTTTGCAACGACTCAAAAGCAGCAGAGAACACTGCCCTCTACTGGCCAGAATAAGGGCAACACTACTTAAAGCCAACAGGTGAGTGAGTATTTATGTGGTAATGCACATAATATCAACATTAACATTTACTGCCTAGTGATACCTAGCTTTTTGAGGTGTGTGTATGTGTGTGTGTGTGTGTGGTAATCTGTAAACACCCTATAATAGTCACAATAAATCATGAAGTGATATTACTGTAGATTACAAAGTGCATTGCATGCTTATGGACAGTCTACAAAGTGTTGTCGCTTTATAATAATACCTGTTGGCTTTCAGCAAAATGTCACCAACATGAGACTCTTCCCTATTTATTGACTTCAAAGGGCAGATGCATGCTAGTACGCTACCATCAAATGATATAAGGCATTACTTATACATTACAGATGTAAATGTGAATAGCACTTTACATTCGCCACTAATGAGTACATTGAAGGACTATTACTGTTACCGTTTTCCATTAATAAATTTTCAAAATAAAAACAAGTGATATAATTCCTGAATATTTTAGTGAGCTGTCTTCATCCTCATCTGGCTGATTGTTGATAAGTGTCTTCATTTTAGTTTGAAACTCCTCGCTGAGTTGATGCCTGTTTTGCTATGTTCAGTTCTTCTATATCCAATCTCCTAAATCCGATGGACAGATCTGCAAGTCATATTTACGTGCAGATGAAACAATCCGTCTTCAGCAGCATAAGTACATACACATTAGTCAAGTTAACCATCAATGCTTTAAGCAAGCAATGGCTTTAATTTAATTCAGATGTTGTGTGCATGGAAATGTACCAAAAGAGAGACCTATAGTTCCATAATGTGACTTGCAAACTGGCGTAATGCGACTTGGAAGCACAAGTTAGACAATTTAATTTGCCTTACCTCTAATAGATGAAGAGTACCCTTGTTCTGGGAAGGGTGGCGTAGGAGGGATCAACCAGTTTACGCACTCTGGAGTAGTTAACAAACCCTCTGATGAACAGCATGAAGCCTGAAGTCCAAAGAGAAGGTCCATAATGCATGCAATTAAAATCATAAAACAACATTTATCATAGTAATCATTCACAGTGTTGAAATGTGACAGGCAATATGCCAGTTTCCGAAAAACATTTTGAAGAACCACAATATAAAACAGCTGTACAATAATTAATACAATATGAAATGTCAGCGTAATACTAAGCATTGCAAGTGATATAGAAATACTATTTTTAAATATGTAAAATCTAGCAGTAGCATCATGTAACTAACTCACCCAGGGCCAGGAACACCCACCACAACCAGTACTGTCCATCAAAGTAGCCAGGGAAGTAGGTAGAAAACTGAAACAAGTAAAACAGTGTCATTTAGGAGCAATACAGCGATGCCTAAAATCCTACCTGTGTCTGTCAACCACCACAAGAAATGGGCCCTAGAAAGTACAGCTAATCCAGTACCATCAAATCTTTACATAACCTTTCAATACTTTAACTGGTTAACATTTAACAAGTATGTATTCAGTAAGTGGCTCTTACCCTGACAATGAGAACCCATTTGATGAGGGACAGGCCAAATCCGGAGATGGCCCCGTATCGGCCGGCAGCTGATGTGGTCAGACAGAATGATAGGAAGAAGCCGATCCAGTTGAAGAGGAATGCCACTAAAGACAGAGAGAATAGTTTGCCAAGTCAAGAGAGAGACAACACTTTTTTGATCTCTATGTTTGCCAAGAAAGCTCAACAAAGGACACACTGTCTTTCTTGGGTGAAAATCTCTAACTTGTCCTGTTTTAGCTGGAAGTGCTACATGCTCCTCTGTGGGCCAAGAATGTTCTATGACCTTTGACTTGATTAAACCATTCAAATCTACTAGATAAACTAAATAAATACATGGTGGCAAAGCTTCAAACGACACAAACAAGAGAAATGCTATTTTTTCAGTGATGTCCTGCTTCACATTCACACAAAGACACACAGCCAGGCCTTGGAGCTGCTCGGTAAAATTTAAGTCCTGTGCTGTTGGCTACAGAGCAGCTCCACTGGGGTAGTTAGGGCTTTAAGATAAAACCAGGGATTTCCCCAATTTCCACGGTTTGTCTTCCACTATAGCAGCAAGAAGCGTTCAGAACGATGTTCAGATTACAACAGAGAGCGTGCAGAGACCAGTGTGTTGCTCATGTGCCCTCAGCTCAGCAGCTAAAGGTCCCCACCCTGGTTAATATGGCACTCTCAAACTAAGTAATTTCACTTTCAATGACTCTAACTTTTGTAATGTCATATCTGTGCCATGAGACTGACCAAGAATTATTTTTAATGAAAGCATGAGAGCATGTCTAACCACAGTAATATGATTTCAGGATTGTCAGATTTGTTTTTTGAGCTGGTCCACACATTTCAGGGTAGGTACTGGTCTGAGGAAACTTCATTAGTACAAACAGTGAACTCGCACACACTTCCACATGTTAGGTAATCATTTATCAGAAGACACTGATGCCTTCGTCTGGTCTAAAGACATGAGTACACACAGGTGTTACAAAAGAAGGATTGTAAGTTGACCTTCCACCTTTCCAGCACCTTGCTCAAGGGTGTCCAGACCAGGGCTATTATAGTTATAGCTGCATTTTAAGATTTTTTCAATGGCATTTATGCTTTATTGGATAATAGAGCCAGGAAAGTCAGGTGAGAGAGAGAGGGGATGACATACAGGTTTTTATCTATATTTCATTTTGACTTTTTGTTTTCAATTTCAGTTTTGTTTTCATTAGATTTTAAAGCAGGTATGCTAGTTTTAGTTAGTTTTAGTTTAGTTCTTATTTTTGAAAATGCTTAATTCTAGTTTAGTATTTATTAGTTTCAGTATTAGGTTTAGTCATTTTTTAATATGTGGTATTTGTCAAAAAAGTCAGAAAGTGTAATAAAAACTCAACAAAACATTTTACCATTAAAAAAATGTATGTAAAAGTAACTTGAGAGATGAAAACTAACTTTTATTTTTATGTCAGTTAATGAAAATGTTTTTTCATACCTAGTATTTGTTATTTCATTAGTTCTTGTTAACGATAATAATAACCTTAGTCTAGAGTATCACTGTTGCAGGAAAGGATAGTGTTTATCTTTCACATTTACAAGCAGTCATTTCACAGACGGCCATAGATTTCACCAGCAACCTTCTGGCATTCAGTTCTCTGAAAATCACTGTATTGAAATCAAGAGAAATGACACGGAGCCACTTACTGAAGAAAGTGAGCATGAAGATGCCATCGTTCCCTATTCGCAGCTGGTCGGCATCTTCAAAGTCATCCCGGGCCACAAAGTCGTCCTCCTACACCAACAGTACCATGGGAGTAAGGAAATAGGTGGACGTGACATTTATTTAAGAGAGCTGATTTTGATTGGTGCATAACTAGACACCTCAGAGATACAAAACACTTCTGAATGTCATGTGAGAATGAAGTGGTGGTACCGTGACTCTTCCGGTGACCAGCGGGATCGCGGCCTCTGCTTTGGTTCTCTCAGCTTCATCGTAGGAGGGAAGTGTGGTGGCAACGTTGTAGGATGGCGGGTTGGGAAATCTCCCTCCATCTTCCTTATAGTCAAAGAAAGCTGTGAAGGAAACACACACAGCTGTTAGTATGACAATAGAGGAGTCTGACCTCAACATTAAATTAAATGCACGCATGAAATAAACTTACTAGTATAACCAGCAAATCTAGCATCCTCTTCATGATGTAGTCTAGGCTAATAGTAAATGCATGAGTAACAAAAAAAAAAAAAAAAAACAAGAGGCTAGCCTTCAGTGTGTTTCACCTCTACATATCGTTTGTGGTTTTTGGCAAAAACCTCAGAGCAATCACCCACCAGTTTTAATCCCTCTGGGGCCCTGCAGACTGTCACCATCACTACTGCATTTATATATAGACCTAGTGCTCAAAAAAAAATTATTCAGACCGCAACTACCTTTAAGGTATTTATTGAGCAGGACTTGCATTTTAGAGCTCCCTCTTTGGAGCATTTATATATAGACAGATGGATTCAGATACAGAGAAAGAGGTACATAAAATAAAAAAAGACATCAAAAAACACGAGACAGCAATCTAATTCTGTTTAAAGGCTCAAAGTTTTCATTTTGCCTGTCAATACAGGATCAAAATTGAGTTTGCAAAAAACATTAATGCCAGTAGGAACAGCTCAAGGGCAGCTAGTGCTGAACAGTGCCGGTTCACCAGCTGTTAAGGAATATCTCCTTTCACTTCCTTAAATGGAAAAAGGAGCATGGAATTGGAGAAGTGCTTTGTCACTGTAAGATAAAGGGGTGGAAATGAACGAGTTACAGGAGGAAATAAGACATTTAATACTATGTTTGTTGTTTTTGTTATGAGTCATGCAGGACTAGTTTTTTTCTGGATCACATGGCCTTTAGTCAGAAACCCTCTTTTTGTTTTTGCAAAGGCAATCAGCACTAAACCACGTCTGCAGGTTCACTCAGGAAGGGTTACAAGAATGTGTCCTCTTATGCAAGGCCACGGCCCTTGCCCTGCTTTGAAGTCTTGGACACTGCAAGAGACACTACCAGTTTTTCAAGAGGGCCTTGCACACAACAAGCTAATCCTGATGACAACTTTCACAATAATGTTAATGTTTCGTCGAGCACGATTCAGAGTCATCCAGCGTTGTGTGATAGGGTTGTGAAGGCGTCAAACCTGCATTTGCTGCAGCGATGCTGCTGTAGGGTGGGGGTGCGTCCTGGGCAGGAGCCTCCTGGGACGGCTGGGCAGGCTCCTCCTCGTTCACCAGCTGAGAAACGATACAAGACAACACAGGCAGCTTCAACACAAGGACAACACACCTCCTCTGGGCAAGCCCTATGAACTGGCTGCAATCTATACAAATCAAGTTAAGATAAAATTAAAGATACAATTTAAGTCAGGGGACAAAAAACATCTGAGCCACTTCTACATATTAATCTTCAAATATGTCTACTGAATGAGCAGAATTCAAATTATGTGGCAGCCCACTGATCAACAAGTGGCTTGTACAGATTACTCTGAAACCAGTCCTTTACCAAAGTGCTGGTGTTACCCACAGCCTCACCATATCAGTGACACCGCCAGTGACACTTGGACTGCTGTGACATTAGCAAAACTGATTTATTAGCAATTAAACTGTGGCGGCTGGGGTGGCTCTGATCAGGATTTGATAGAGCAAATGCAGTAAACGCTGGGTGACACAGGCAATTCAGTGCAGTGACATCTCAGCATGTCTGTAAGCTGTTTGGATCAGCTGATCTCCGGGGACTACTGAATGGACGGGTTAGTCACATACTGGGGCAAAACCACACCAGTCAGCATGCGTGCCCAGGCCAGCAGTAAACATGACTGAATTTGGCTCACACACACAGGGTACACACGATGACTGCACTGTTCATATCAGCACATCGCTTCAGACTGAAAACTGGCTGAGATGTGTGACACCAGGTCGGGCCCGTCCGTAAACAAACGGCCGCCAGGCTCCTTGTTTTCTTTTCACTGACAGGCTAGCTACCCCTGTTAGCTAGCAGAGCTAACTTGGCCGTTGCTGTATTTTTTGAGCTTCCAGACAAAATGTTACGTACCTCTTGATACCTCACGTTGCTGTTTTGTTCTGCCATGCTGGAAAGAGACGTATAATGTTGAAAACGTCCACGGAAAAGGGTGAGAGATGCGTTAAAGCGCAGGAATCTCGCTGACGAAGTAGCAAAGATTAAGCTGCCTGGTGCTAGTCGGCGGCCATCTCCTTCTCTCTCTCCCCTCCCGACTCCCGGTAGTTGGCCTTTACGCTGCCTTCAGGTGCTGTCGGAAATACCGCAAATGCAAATCGACTGCATATGAACGTCCTCATAAAGCGGTGTACATGACTGAGGTCAAACTGACTTTATGCATCCTAGTTCCTTCAGTCCTGTCCCATTAAGTAGCAGAGAGCAGACGCCACATCATTGAACTGAAAGAAGCTACTTTCTACTGCTATCTACCAGTGAGTATTGAGTATGGATGGTGTCGACTAGAGCATGTTATCGAGATTTTTCACAACAGTCAGACATGAAATAGTACCGAAATAGATACTGACGCCATTAGTGTCACCTGTGTATACCCTTATTATTTTTTGTCTTCAGTGAAAAAGGTCGATGGAGTCTATAATGCTATTATTCCCCGAAAAAAGTGTGAGTGGTTGGAATTACAAGCATATGGGGGAGTACTAAAAAGCAGCATTAGGTCCTCTGCGTTGTCATGTGACGCATCGGAAAACTGGATTTATGACATTTGGAAAATACCATATGCATTAGATGAAACAGACTGATTCCAAGTCTGATTTGATATTTTTAGGGGGAGAATGAAGCACCACTATTGACACCCAGAGATATAAAAATTAAACGCATTTTTATTAAAAGGACATATAAAAAGCAAGGCCTTTGAACGACTGACAAAAAACTTTCAAGTCTGCAATGCACAAATTAGACTGGACCCAACGATTTCTAGAGGGATTAGTTGTGTTTACAGCATAGAATTACTTCCAAGAACTCCTTGTCCCCCCCCTGATGAAACCAGGCTTCTCCACCAGAAGACAGGAATCATTTGAAGAGTTTATTTTCTTTATATATCCACATGATTTGGACAGAACTCCTCATTACTTCTTAGGTTCAGAAGGAAGTGGGTCCACCAGCTTGTTATGCACATGCATCATTCCTGAGAGAGACAGCAAGAAAGAAAGGTATGCATTCATGCAGATGTGTTAACTGATTAAAACTGAAATATATTTGGAGTACGTCTGAAAAGCCTTGATGGAGACACAGTTGCCAAACCAGGTCCACATATCGCTCTTGCTTTCTATCTCAGCACACAATTATGCAAAAATCTACATTTTCTACAATTTGTGTCTTTACTGCAATGATCAGAGAAGCATTGTCTACAAGGCCATAATGCAGCTTCAGTGATTCAATGCAACCTGAATGCTTAAGTAAGTCCATGTGAGCATCGTGTGTTTTGGACTCAGCCTCACCTTTAAAGTATTTCACAGTTTTGACCCGCAGTTCCAGGGTGGCATCCTCGTCACAGACAAACACAGTTTGTGGGTGCTGCTGGAAGGCAGACACCGTCCACATGTGATTCACACCCTCCTCTATGGCTTTGTATAATGCAAATGCCTTGTGTGCACCAGTGATGAGAATCATAACCTGAGAAGAAAAGTAAACGACACCATTGGTGATAGCCAGAAGACAATGGAGTTTTATCTGCAAAGCACAGTTACCACAGCAAAAAATGACTCTTATGCATGATAAATTAGCCTTTTACAAAGAAAGGCCACAGGTAAGAATTACAAAACAACACATACATTGTGAAGGTGAAATTCATCGGCTGCTCACCTCCTTTGCATCCATGACAGTACCCACTCCTACAGTCAGTGCCATGGTTGGCACCTTTGACAGATCCCCATCAAAGAATCTGGCATTTGCCAGGATGGTGTCTCTCGCCAAGGTCTTCACCCTGGTCCTGGAAACCAGGCTGGAACCGGGCTCATTGAATGCAATGTGGCCATCCGGTCCAATCCCTGGAGAGGAGCATCAATCATTTTCCTGATGTTCTACAGTACACACTATTGAAGCTTCAATCAGTATTTTTTTTAAAACCACACCTGGTCAGATCTGAGCAGGACCTGTGTGCTTTGTTTGATTTGGTTATCAATATTATGACCGCCTCACCTCCAACGAAGAGCTCAATTCCGCCAGCAGCTTTTATCTTATCCTCGAAGGCCTGGCACTCGTCCTGAAGGTTGGCAGCGTTACCGTCGAGGATGTGGGTGTTCTCTGCCTTGATGTCGATGTGCTTGAAGAAGTTATTCCACATGAAGGAGTGGTAGCTCTCGGGGTGATCTCTGGGAAGCCCTGGTGGATTTCACAAAGGCTCGTATGAGGTCATGACTAACTAAACCATTTACAGTGCACAAAGAGACAAACAGAGAGAGAGAGGCGGGGACGTACCTACGTACTCGTCCATGTTGAACGTTTTGACATACTGGAACGAGATCTCTCCCTTCTTGTAATACTCAATCAGCTTCTTGTAGCAGCCCAGCGGGGTGCTTCCTGAGGGCAGACAGATAAACTGCACTGACACACTGACTGACTGACTGCACGGCTGCTGTCATGCTGCAGCCTGTTCACGGGAAGTCCACCAGTAGCTGCAAAGACACTCGTTTACCAGTACTGCTGGGCTGATTACTTCAAGAGTCATCATTTTTACATGCAAAAGTCAATACACGAGAAAATATCCAGGAATTCATTGTGGAAATCAGAACAGAAGCTGCCTGTGGTCTTGTATTAGGATGTTCAGCAGGCTTTGCTTAATAAAGTAATGTGGACAGTCAGTTGCAGAGATTGGGCTTCAGAAGCAAACATCCTTACTTTTTGATCGGTGATCGTGACTAAGAGCTGTCATTTGGAGAAAATACAACTGGTGTAACGCGTTACTGGCGGTGATTGCTTACCTGTGGGCAGCCCCAGAGTGAAATATCTGTCCGCACCAGGCTTGAAGAGCAAAATCTTGTTCCTGATGTACTTTGCAGCCCACTCGCTCGCCTGGTCGTAGTCGTTGAGGATGATGAGCTTCATGGTGCTGGGAAAGACAAGAAGAAAGAGAGAGAAAGAGAGAGAAAGAGCGGTCGGATTGGCGAGGCGCACAAGAACTAATGTGGAAGTAATTCAGGTCAACACACCTCAATCAGACTTTAGACTCATCAAGACATCCAACGAGGGAAATGAGATCACCGTGAATACCTGCGGACCGCCACGACCGTCACTTTTCTTTTCTTTTGTTTCTTTTTTTAAAGACATACTTACAATGATGCAGGAGTGTCGCGAGTCCAAAACTTTCACCGTTGCATTGGTAATAAAACACGGAGGAGGGGGGGAAAAAAGTGCATCCACCTCTCCGTTTGGCTCTCTGTTGTTCTCAGTCGCAGCAGGAACTGAGGCTGGATCATATGACTCGTAAGGACGGATGCAAACAGCGCTCCTGCAGTCCACAGGCCAAATCAAACTACTGGGGAATTAACTCAGAAAGCCTTTAATTGTCTTTGTCTTGACATCGGGAGCTTTGCAATTGATAAGCCAATTAAAGACAGATAATAAGCACACGTCTAATAAAAACGAAAGTAAAACAAATACTATAAAAAAGAATGGATGTTGCGCTTAAAAAAGACTTCACATCATCCTACTTGATCTAAATATTCAGTTTAGTATCAATACATTATCAGGTGATTTTTAACTTAATATCAGTTTTGTGTCTTGTGATTTTTTTTGTTGACACTAAAGTGAATATTAACAGAAATAAACTGTCACTGGGGTTTGTGCTTTATGGTCTTTTTTCATTGCCTTGTATATCGCTACATTAATTTATTGGACTTGGTTGACTTGTCTTCCCTTGTGGCTGAACAATAATAACAATAATAATAATTATTATTATATGTGATGATGGAGTTGACAGCCTTCCACTGAACACATGGTGGCAGCAGAGGCCTGTCGTGGAGCCAGCGGTTTTCTGCTTGGTTTATTGTAGTGGAATGGGTCTGAGGAGGAAATTCAGCTTGGTAATATCATAATTAGGTAATACTGATATTATATAAAGGATAAATACTTTAGCATCAGAGTTATGTGTGTTTGGCTTACCTCTCCTCCTTCCTGAATCTATCTAGTAAGTCAGCAATGTCAGCACCATATGCCAGCATTATATCCTCCTTTGTCTTTGCTGTATGTTATTCTGTATTGGCCTATTTTCTGCCACAAAAAAAAAAAAAAAAAAAAAAAAAATTGAAATGGACATTCTACTGTTATGTATGCTCTCTTCAAAGTGACATTTCCATATATATATATATATGGATGGATCTTCTCACTGGTTTGCAGATGCACAGCTGTATCATGTAACCCAAATTAGCCCATGAACCTGGATTCAATAACATGTGGCTTTGGAAAAAAAGGCGTGAAATAGGCCTACATGATTGCATGCAAAGAAATAAATCAGCTGAAATGTTCAGGGAAACCTTTGCATCAATCTATAATCGGTAAAACTGATTTTCAATTCTTTAGAGGCAGTATAGATTGTAGAAATCATAAACCTTGGGCTTATGTTAAACATGTCAGACATATAACATTAGATGTCCTCTTTCAAAGGAATGATCGAGTGGTAAAGAAGCCAGGAGTGATTTTCAACAACTTTATTAAAACCATATCTTGACACAGACCAGAACACTTAAAGGGCACACAACAGAAATAAATACCATCATGTGTACAGCGCTCATTGTCAAACAACAGGCTTATTGCAGTTGGCTTTCCATTTGATTTTATTTCAGCAAGAAACAAAGGGCATGCTATGGCATCGTAAAGACTCCACTGGGAGCTGGGATCAGTGTGCTGAACATCCTGCCTGCTTTTGACCGTGGAGTGAGTTCTTGAGACACTTCACCAGCTCGGATGCACCCAGGCTGCATCTCAATCTGAAAACAAACAGCTCCCGTTCATCTGTGTTATCTGATTCCACAGGAGAACTCTTGAACCTCCAGGAGGAGGCAGCAGTATCGCTTTTTGGCTGTCTAATATGACAGGTGTTTCCTAAAAAAAAAAAAAAAAGAAAGAAAGAAAAAAAAGCTATAACTGCTCTCTCTCTCCATCATGTCATCTGCAAGGGGAAGTTGATGACACTGAGGTGAAGAAGGGTGCACTTGGTTCAGACTGAGGCACAGCCGTGGGGGGGTCTTGAGGGTGGAGTTGTGGGTTCCTGCTTTAATCAAGGTCCATGTCAGGCTTGTTGTCTGTGACTTCTGAGGAGGGGTTTCCCGGGTTCTCAGCTGATCCTTTATCTGCAGTGTCGTCCTGGGCTGGCTCCTGTCCGTTGACGGGCCCGTTCTGCTCTGCAGGCTTGTCATCCTTGGGAAGCTCCACCTTGGGCTTGGGCTTGGTCACAATGTGGTTACAAGCAGTGTACAGCTCCTGAAAACAGTCGGACAACGTATTTTAGATATATGTGGATTAAAAGCAAAGAGATTCTGGCAGATGGCTCCACTTGCCTGTTCAGCGATAAGAACACAGACAACAGGATCATTCACCTAAATGACCTCTGGAAGATTTTTGGTGACAGTGTCAGCAAACACAATGTGGGGTCACTACAGGTGACTAGTATTATCTTAAAAATGAGCAGCTCTAAAGCTAGGAGGCATGTAATTTCAAATGATACATGGATAAGTCCAGTATTTTTTAGGAAGGAGACCGGCAATTTTTGGATATGGAGAGTGAACTGTTTTAAACCAGGAGACTCTTCCTGTGACACCTGTTTTTTTTATTTAGGAAGTGACGGTTGTGGGCGATGGGAGACAGCACAGTGAATATCAGAGGACGTACCTAAATCATCAGCTACAATAAATTTGATGACATTTCATTTTTAAACAATATGATAATACCATTTTACTATGAAAAGGTTTGACCTCTTATGTTAGCCAGTGCTAGTTGCATACATTTTAATAAACACAGTGTATGCTGAGGTGTTAGCATGGAGCGACAGTGCTGCTTGAAGCAAATTTATGCAATGCCTGCCCCAAATGGCTGTCAACTGCTTGAACTTCAACACCCTACAAACATGCACGACATCAATAAACTGTGCACTCTTCAGTAGCTACACAAAGGCTTTGCCTACATTGTATTTAATACCAATTTTACATGCCTTGATTTTAAAAGTTTCTAGTAACTTATTAAAGCTCTGGTACTATGATGTTCTCACCCTTGTTTTTGCCCGAATATCTTTGACTTTGACAGAGGGATCCACTGTCAGACTCTGTTTGCTTTGCTGGTTCATGGCACTGTTCATCCAGATCATGGTCTCACTGGCCAGCTTGTCCACTTTGTTGACATCTGCTTCATCCAGGTGATCGTACTGTTCCTCCTGGGATGAAAATCAAAAAGGGAAGTAATGACAGCTGCTATATCACGTTAACATTGCTATGCATGTCTTATGTCTAATGATATGCACATTTGGAGAAATATAAACAATATGCTTATATTTTTAAAAAGCTGTGAAAAAAAAGCTTGTCCTTTGAGGGCTTTTGCTGTACCTTTGTTTTGAATGCTTCGACAACTTTCATGTACTGCTGGATTTGTTTTCCCATCTCCTCGAACGCTTTAGGTCTCTCTTCAGCTTCCATATACCTCTCCTGGATGGGCTGGCCAAATTTCTGTGAAGTACATGTTGGTTAGAGACCAAATTAAGATCAAATTAAAATTTCAAATCAGCCTCTGGGGGGGAAGAAAATAACGATGCAATTATTACCTTAATCTCTGCCAGTTTGTCAATGTACACCTGTTTGGGTTGGTCCTCTCCGTCTTCATACAGCCAGTTTTCAGTATCCTCCAGTTTTAATGATAGAGCATCTCGGTCCTGAAAAGGACAAAAAAGGACATCAGGAATATGAAAACTAACGTCAAATCTAATGTGGCATCATGACTGTAACACGGCCTTATTTCTTGATTGGTAGTCAGAACCCAAGTGATCAATTACTCACAGATTCACTGACGAATCTCTCCAGCATCCCATGTAGTTTGTCCCTCATGTCATAAACGTACTCTTCTACATTATTCTTGGCATCATTCCTCTCTTTCTCCAGCTTGTCCTGCATGATCATCTTGCCCTGCGGATAATCCATCCAGTAAATAAACTGCCCAACACTTCCAAATTATGTTAAATGCTGTCAGTGAGAGTCAAGTTTGGCAAAAGCTAATTTCTTGGGTGGGCAAATACTTAAGATAGTTACCTCATTTTCTACAAAAAGATTAAGCATATCATCTGCTAGTTGCCACTGTGGACTGTTTTCGATTGGAAGCTCCAGCACTTTTGTTTTCACTTTGGGCTTTTTGGCTTGTGGAGGCTGGTCAGACTTCTTCTCAGCTTTACCCTCTGTGGAAGTCTAAAGAGAGACAGAGAAGGGGAAAAAAAGAGAGAAATCAAGGCTCAAAAACAGATTCATTAAAGAAACACATTAACAGATCCGGACATAATAGATTCCACTGGCAGAGCAGTGGACAACTTTTCTTTCAAAGCTACAACTGAAAACTCAAAATGGATGAAGCTGTTTGTTGCACAGGACGACTGAGCTCTATGCTCAGGAAAAGGTAACAACATGAGCAAAGCATCTTACTTCCATCTCTTCATTCTCAGGTGATGTCTTCTCTTCTGTTTCCTTCTGCCCATCTACCTGGCCCTTCTGCTCATCCTGATCAGTCTGCATTTTGCTCTGCAGTGGGTTAAGAAAAACAAGCCTTGTTTTACACAAACAAATCCACTTGTTGCTCAAGGTAATAGCCTTTAAGATCACAGATATTCAGTACTGTGGAGAAATATGCAGATAAGTAGATGAGGTTGCTGCATGTCAGTGGAACTTGTTTTGCTCAAGTACCTCCCCATCTTTGTCATTTGTCTGTTCTGTTTCCATGGGTTCCTCCGTTTCGTCGGACTTCTGCACTTCCACAAGGGAGGCACTGGACACACTGAAGATGCCGTGGATGTTCACACGTACTTTCACCTTGACCTTGGAGCTCTCCCCAGATGCCTGTGGGACAACCTTTTGGATCAGAAATTGGCCTGCAAGACAAAAAGAGCAGTTAAGCGTCACCAAAAATTTTGACACAAATGTAGGAGACATCAGCTCTGTCTGGATGAAGTTGCTTACCAATGGTGGGGTCGGGGTAGGGCAGCTCTTTGGGGCAGTTGTAGTAGGCCTCCAGAGAGAAGGGTTCTTTTCGGTAGAAGGTCAGCACTTTGGAAAACGGTGCTGCGTGATTCTTTGGAAACACCTCACAATCACTGTAGCCAAAAAAATTATAATTCACAGTCATATTCAACAATTTCACACAGACAAACAACCAAACCAAACAAAAACACATCCGTGGCAGGTGCAGCGGTTTACCTCAAACCTTCTTCTGCAGCAGAATTCCACTTCAAAGAAATTGGGTAGGGAACTACGTCTGTGATGGAGAATTCACGAACTTTGAAGGCAGGTGACAGTATGGCACACTGTGGAGACGCAAGCAGTATTCTTAGAGTGTGATCTGTGCTACGACCACCATCAAAAATGTAAAACTCTAGCAAAAACATCAATTTCTCTTTATTTTCAAACATTAGTGGATAATGACACAAGTGCATCAACACAAGGCTGCAACAAAAAACCTCACTTGTCAAGTCTAGACAAGTGATGATACTTTCATCATGTTTTGGTGAAAACAGAAATCCTCCTGTAGGGAGCAAAGGTGGAACTGAAGGCCAATTAAAACGTGCAGTATACCTGCAGAGCACATCCTCTGGCTACAGCCTCATCGGCATTCAGGGTGGTGCTCAGCTCCTTCCCAAAGAATTTGCTGATTCTCTCCTTAACGGCCGGGATCCTGGAGGCACCACCCACTATCTCTACTGCATAGATGTCCTCCTTCTTGAGTTCTAATAGGGCAAAATGACAATTTTAGAAACAAGCAAAAGAGCTGGTCCACATCAATGTTCTTTGATTAACTCAAAAAAAGAGATAACAGAAAGATAAGTAAAATAAAAATGAGAGGGCATTAAAACTTACTGGTATTTTCCATCAGACTCTGCAAGGGAGCCTCCACTCTGGCCAAAACATCAGCACACATCTCTTCAAAGTCAGCCCTTGAAAAAAAAAAAAAACACATTCAGTGCTTAAACTTTCAAGGTATGTCAGCTTTTATCAATATTTTCAAAAGGAAACTCCTACAGATTCAAGTCATAACTACTAAAACAAATGATTTCTTGTTTGCCTACCTGTTAAGTTTTCCAGACACATCAATGTCGTTCATGAAGCACTCGATGTTAAGCGGCAGGTCAGAGGAGTTGGCACTCATCAGTTTTTTCAATTTTTCACACTCCTGGTAGAGCCGTACCAGAGCCCTGGGCTTGGACTTGACATCAAGCTTGTACTTCTTGGAAAACTCCTCGCAGAAATGCCTGACCAGCGCCTCGTCAAAGTCCTTCCCTCCAAGCTCTGGGTCGCAGGCTGTAGCAAGGACCTGAGGAGCAGGGAGAAGGGCGGAGACAGCTCAAGAAAAAACACACTTTCAGTTTTGATGCGCAGATTAAACATCCACCTGGTTCGCTTTCTCCACTTCTACACACCTTGAGCTTGCCCTTATTGAAGGCACACACTGAGGTCTGGTATCCAGAATGGCCCAAGTCGACAAACACCACATTCCTGGCCTTCTCCTCGGGGGGAGGAAGGTCCTGTTTGTAAATTCCATATGCCAACGCCACTGTATGGAGCAGTATTAATGGAATTATTAATTAAAGCAAACAAGTAAATAAGTGTGCATTTCACTATGCAGCTGGATTTGACAAATTAGCCAATGCTGACTGCACTGCTTAATCTACCACCGTTCACTTCAGCTTTTAAGAGTTGGTTGTAAATGATTCTCATCTTTGAATCTACACCAGCCCTGGCCAGAATGTGCACCGTCCTTCAAACTGTCAGCTATGATCATCCTCATTCAAGTTCAAGTTTATTTAGAATCCCAAATCACTGTTTACAGGCAGGTCAGGACTGCAATAGGTGCCACGCAACTGGGGAAATGATCAAATTAAATTAGTCAATTAGACCAAAATTTGTGATTTGTTAGTTACAAATTGGTGATATCCAGCCAGTGTTAGATGTTACAGCCACTGTCTCCTCTATCTGTGTAATAAGTCGCCTACATCTTTCCAGACAAAAGAAAGAAGACTGATGTTTATCCAGGCTATGTTTGACCAGCAGTCACGATCAACACAACACTCACTGACGCATATAGCCTCATTCAAGCCCTGTTCAGATGTTAGTGCGTACCTGCAGTCGTCTCATTCATGAGCCTCAGGCAGTTGAGTCCGGCGATCTGGGCTGCATCCACTACTGATCTCCTCTCAGCATCAGAGTAGTAGCAGGGAACCTGGAAATGACAGCACGGCTCTTAAAAGTAACTCCCAACCAAGAAAAATCAAAGTTTTCGCTGCAGTCAGTGAGAGGACTATATGTGACTATACCACCCACTGACATACTGTGTAGCGAAACAGCATCAGCAGCTGCACAGGACTATGTAATACGTACAGACACCACACAGTCGGCCACAGGCTTCTTCAGTGCGCCTTCTGCTGTCTCCTTCAGCTTGGTCAGCAGCATGGCGGTGACCTGCTCAATGCTGAACACCTTCTCCTCCTCCATGTACATAACCTTAAGGAACACAGTAAGATTTGCAAACAAAAGATCATTACATCGTTCTGGATGACTGCTAGTAAATCATTCACAATTAGCGTTACGTCCAGGGAGTGACTAGGCAGTTAAGAGCTGATAAATCTATCTCATTCCCTGGCTGTGAGGTGCACCGAATTATATGACCATCAAAAGTGATAGCATGCAACATTTACACCACCGTTTGCTTGAGCAGCATCAAGACCAGAGGATACTGACCACTTTTTACTAACATGTCATTTACAGAGTTCTTAATCTAGTACAACATATATAAATATTAGTATGAACTATTAAACTTCCAAAAGGAATATTAAACATCTCCTCTCCATTCAGTTATCATTTTATGCTGGCACAGACATATAGCAATTCAAAGATGATCATATAGAGGTCTTAAGATGTAGAGTAATGTATCACATTACTTTAGTCTTGATATGATCGTATTGAGATACGCAGAGTATTGAGATAACATGTTGCGATATATTGGGAGTTATTACCTTTTTACAGCTGCAAATTATGTCCCGACAGGACAACTTTGTCTGTTTTATCTAATCTCTTCATCAATTCAATCACTTTTATTGCAGCAAAACTGTCAAGCAGACAGACTGACCAACACAGTCATAAAAAACAAGCATAATAAATACAGCATCGATACTTGGCGACACAATTTAGATACTTGCCATCCGTGTATCGATACAATATCGCCACACAAAATATCGAAATACTAGGCTGTATTGTTTCTTTTTTGCCCTATATAAGCACTAGGTTTTGGCTTGAACTGCATTGCACATTCTACATGGAAATCCTAATTTCAACTGTTTCATTGTACTTGGACTCGGATGCATTCACGTCCACCCCTTACCTTGATGCCTATTGTCCCTGTAGGCATTTGTGCAAGATCATAAACCAAGCTGGATTTAAGGTGTTGGACAAATGGATCTGAGAACGCCCTTCCATGAAATCTCTTGAACCCTTGGACTGTGTTTTTGCAGTTTGTGACGACCTGTTTTACCAGAAGCAGAAAACGACAAGATAAAACACATTATCTCTTATACACACACAAAAACCATATCTACTTGTGCACTCATGGCTTTACAACATGAAACTTTATGTGAAATGTGCAAAAAAAAAAAAAAAAAAAAAAAAGAGGTGTAATCGTTGACAATGAATTTCACTCATTCTGGTGCCTTGATCAGCACTGTACATGCTCACACAGCTGGTGCCAAGACAACACTGATCCTCATTGGGTACAGGAAATGATTTTGGCCTGCTTTCCACCACTTCCCATGAAAACATACCTGGCTTTTTGCAGCAGCACCGATTGATCGATTCCGGGGTCCAAAAGAAACACATGCTCTAAAAACAAAAACACACAGTCAAGCGCCGACACCCAGAATAACACTCTCATGTAAATCTATAGCACTAAATCGTATGGGGTTGACGTAACGGGCCATAGAAAGAAACACTGCAGACTGATGCGAATAAATAAGTCCATTTTGACACTGCTCGGCCTCCTCCCATCATGCGCCCATTTGCGCCTACACCGAATCCCCTTAATGGTAAAATAAACTACCATGATCTTTACTGTGTAATACATATAATCTAATCTATCTTTGCACAGCATGAAACACAAAGGGTAAGACATCTATCGTGATGTGAAGTGGTACCGGTGTTTCTTTCAAGCCACAAAGGCTTCGCTCCGGCTAGCATAAGCCAAAGTATTCACGTGCTGTTTCCTGTGTTGAAATCACTACCTCGCTTGCTAGCGAGCATGCTAACTAGCTAGCTAGCAAGCACTTTTGTCACAAGGCCACAACCGGATTCATTTACATTAAATAATTGGGGGGCGCACATAATTAAACACACAAAAGCACAGAGAATCACAAGACCATTCCCACTTACGGTGTACATCGGTCGCTATATTCATTTGCGACAGTTTCAATCCCTCCGGCTCTGGCTACCGCTACATAGCAGTTCAAAAACCCGACGTCAAACCCGACCACAGACATCTTCACTACTCGCGGATTTAAGTGCACAGTTAGTTACGACCGGGAGCTTAAAAAACACCAAGTGCGGAAAAAAAGTACAGCTAGTCGTGTTGTTTTAATTCACAGACGCCGTCCCACCCTTGTTCCATGAACCTGTGTTGCCCGCAGCGGATTGGCAAGCCGGCTGACGCGTGTGGCAGCGGACACACACATACACACTCACACACTCACAGGGCTTTCAGGAATCTTCTCTTGCTCCCCCGAGTGTGTCACGCCAGCATATCTGACTTCCGCTCATTTCAACATAAAGGCCCCGCACCGTGATGAGTTGAGCAACTAAACTGTTTGATTTGTCAGGATCCTTGCGACACTTTGTTTAAACTGCTCTCAATCCCTGCGTGTATATACTGCAGTGGATGTACATGTTGAAAAGATCGCTATTACATTCGCTGCATTTTCGTATAACATCTAAATTTGTATTGTCCTTTTTCAAGTAATACTGCTGCATGGGATTGACACCCTTTATTTGCATAACCAAGGCTTTTGTAGAACTAAACCTGCCATTCAGACCAAGAGTCCAAACATTTATGTATGTGTGCTCCTTAAAAAGATGGACAAATGATTTCAGTCAACACTCACTTCACATAAATATGTTTTCTCTTTATTGGTAAAACAGACAGAGTTGGAATAAACAGCAGGAGGGTGGCAGAAGCTCATTCGTCATTCTCATAATCAGAGGGATTCTTCCTCTTGCCCTGCTGATGGACATTGTTGCCCCAGGTGTATGTCAGGTACATCAGAGTCATTGCTTAAAAAAAGAGACATAAAAACAAATTAGCAGTGTAAATATATTCAGCTTTTTATGTTTGAATATGTGTTAGTGTGTCAGCGGTGCTGGCATATGGGTCAGTTCTTTCGAACAGCTGGACTGGCCTAGAAAGACTCGTCTGAGATTGTCAAATTGTACTCCAGTTTAGTGTTTTTTAGAGCTGTGAGAGGCAAGTGGAGGCTGGAACCAAAACAGTCAATTAAATAGAGAAACCAAGTCTTACAAAACAAACATACAACTGGCAGTGGAGATGCTGAGACAGGATTAATGTCACCCCCTTTCTTCTCTTTGGCTAGAAACCCCACTGCTGAATTTTGCACAAACTGCATCTTGCAGTAATTTTGTGAGTCAGATAAATCTGCCTTACTCAAAAATTAACAGATATTATGGACTGAATCGTCATTTACAACCTAAGAGGCTGTTGTTTACTGTTGCATTGTATCCCAGGAAAACCACCCAATAATTTTTTATCTCCATGTAATTTGAAGCTGTGTGGAGAGCTACCATGGGCATTCCCTCATACTTCAGAGTCCTGCACAAAGACTCAGCTGGGATTCAACCTGACTCACTCTAAAAAGCACCAGAGTTGGGAGTGAACCAGCACAAGTGCAAGATAGGCAAAAAATAACAGATTTATCAACAGACAAAATATTTTTTTTCCCTAAGCACCGGCACAAATCATTGTCCAGAAAATTCCTGTTTTGCAGTTTGTGATTTCTTTTGACAATACTTCTAACTAGAAAAGGCAAAGATCAAAACATTTCTTAAACCACTGGCCAACAGACTACTAAGATACTTACAAATCAGGATAAAGAAATTGTGGGAAAAATAAAACAATAACACAACTTTATTTTCAGATTTGAATTTTCAAACTACACAAGAGGTTTCCCTCTACATCTATAACACTATCATGTCTTTACAGCTACTTGGATCGATATTTTATCATAAGCACGACCATCTTAAGCCTAATAGGTTTCCATCACCACTCTTGTGCAGACAGATTCACGAGAGAGGGTGAGACAGGAGGGGACTTTCATTGGTCTATCCAGTAGGCAATGCAATGATTTGGACTTGATGTTTACTTTGTGTTTTTTCACAATTGGCCAGTAGGTTCAGCCTCTAAAACACATTAGGCTACAGAAGCACATCAGTACTGCATGACTGGTACTGGTTAATAATCTGATGATGTGGAAGCAGGTGCCATGAAAAAAAAACAATATGAGGTGAAAAATAATGCTGGACAGGGTGATGTGCTAACTACCACAGAAATGTAAGTATTACAGAGTACTGAGGCACTTGCTGTCTTGGAAAGTGTAACAGAAACATAAATACAAGCACAAATAGTTCAACTGTCACTGATGCAATTAGTCTTCAGGGGTACAGTGTAGGTACAGGTTATTACAAATACACTAGATATATCCTGTGGTTGAATTTAAATTTCATATCAACATGTCGCTTCAGAATAATCACGTAATCATCTCTGAGTCATGCTTTAACAAATATTCATGCATTCATTAAGCTTTTAGTTCATTTTAATTATGTTGGCCGGTGTAATTTTTAGCATTACAATTTTTGCATTCATTGTAATAGTATAATATTTCTTGTATTAGACTATTAGACTTTAATCTAAATGTCAAATACACAAAATATACTCACGGGGGGCAACCTTGAAGAAAGATGCTGTGAACCGTCTCCACACATTGGGGATTCCCTTGGAGAAATAGTTGGGGAACGCCTTCTGCTCAAATGGAGACAGACTGTAGGTAATCACATGCCTGACCTTGGCCAAATCTCCGAAGTGGCGGCCCATGTTCTCAAGCGAGCCAATCTGAAATGAAAGAAAAGCAATTCACAAGGCTCAACAAAAGAAACCCACAAACAGTTGCAGTGAAGCGATCAGTATAAGGGGGTTGATAATGTTCCAGATGACCCTCAAGTAGTAACTCACATTATGCAACAGCGTTCACAGGGGAAGAGGGCAAGCCGAACAACATCTCCGGATGAATTTTAGCATTTACTGTACAGCTCAAAACTTTAGTATGATCAGGATGACTCACGATAAATCACTTCTTTTCCAAATGATGAATAAATCCTATACAGTACTATATAATTTTCAGATCTAAAAAGTCTGAACGATGAAAATGCTGCTTTGTGTTTCAAATGAGAAATGGCTTGGTTATCATATTCAAAACTGTTAAAGGCCTTGGTTCGTGAAAGCTATTTATGGCTGATTATGAATGCATTAGCAATCCATCAAAGAGGTGGTAACCTAAAAAAGTTAAGACAAAGAATAAGACAAACCGGGAGATTATGTATAGAGTGAAGCAGTTTAGATTCTCATGGCTGTTTACAATTGTTAAGTGTCAAAAAAAGGAAAATACTTTATTATATTTTAATATTAGATTTTAACACCATTAGTCTTGTTTCAGCCAATACACATGCAAACTGCCTTTGAGTTTGACTGCTGATGATTACACCCAGTACTCTTCTCCCTACGGTACGTGGCCATATTTAAAGCATGAAATACTGTTGTAAACATATGCCAATGGATAGAACAATCAAGTAAAAGTGGTCAGACCACTTTTACTTTAAAACTGAGACTACTACGAAATACAGCCAGAACTGCTTATAGGGCAATTATAGTTAACGCTATCATTGGTTTGTTGAGAGCTTTAAAGTCTTGTTTAGAGAATGAAAAAAGCATAAAAATAACATTAACGTGTAGCTAAATCCTACTTCATCTGGCTTCACTTACACCCTGTTGTGCTAGCTAGCTACGGCTCCGTGCGATACTAACATGCTTAACAGCCACAGTTTGTTAGATAACAGCTGATCAAATAAAGAAATGGTAAAGACTGCAAATATCATCTACTCGGACTAAGATGTAAGCTAGTGGTAGAGGTAAAGCAGTATGGGATGGGAAGCTAAAGTTAGCTTAGCTGCTGCCTTGCTAACGTTGCAGCACAGAAGGCCAGCTAGCACAGGTAGCTAACAGTTAGCTAACAGATGGGGACCTTGAGACGCCGCGTTTGACTTTCATGTTAAAATGACAGTCTGACCGAAAACAGTCTAACCAAATTATCTCCTAACACAACAAATGCTAACTATTTTGACACAATTTGATTACCCTGGCTACTATAAGCCTGACAGCGGTGTTATAATGATGACATTGAGTCTTACCTCCCTGCTCCGCAAGACTCTTCTGTAATGCTGGTCGGTCTTGTTTCTGGTCGGGTAATGTCCAACGGAAATAGATGTCAAACCTTCCGGGATGCTATTTTTTTCTTTTATTTTTAATTCAGCGACTAGTCGGGTGCCTTATCGCCACCTAACGGACTGGAGTTTATAACTAGAGTCAAGGAAAAGGCCTTTTAAAAGCCCTTTGCCTACCTGCGCTTTAGTAGTTTTTCCTCGGTTTCACTCAGCAGTAAAAGCCCTTTTGTCTGTGCAGGACACCGTAGCCCACGCTGTTCTCCACATGTGACAGTGATGTGAGGCTGAGCTGCTCGCAGATAAACTGAAAAACCGAAAAGCTATACATATGTACACGGCTGGTTCAATATTATCTCTGGCCCGACAGCGCCACCGCGTGGAAAGGTTGAGTAGCTACAGTGTGAAAATAAATGAGCACCTCCAGCAAAGTGAAATGTGTTTGGTAAGTAAGGTGCTGGTTTGGGTTGACTTTTTTTTTTTTTTTTTTTTTTTTTTTTTTTTTCCCAGCACTTGTCTAATTCTGGAGTAAATCATATCCAACAACAGCTCACTTTTTGTTGGGTTGTGTTTCCTGCTGTGGCATCATGGCTTGTGGCTACACTGAAATGGTCAAAATAAATAAAGAATCAAGTGAAATTAGTGTCTTTTTAGTTGATCCGTGAGTACTCAGGGTTTCTTCCTGTATGTGCAAGAGTGTGTCTGTCAAGGAGTGTGTCTGCTGAGGAGAGTGTGTCTTCGGATTCCTAATAAGTATTCAATCTCATAATGCAACCAGGCATTTTTAAAATTTTAATTACTACAGCACCCTTTTGAATTCAGAGGATGGTGATTGTGGTAAAGTTAATGAGGATTCCAGCTAATTCAGTTGCCTGAAGAAGCTGATGTGTAAAAGATAAGCAGAGCAGATACATTTTGATCTCATTAAGGCAGAAAAGTTATAAAAAAAAAAAAAAAAAAAAAAAGCCAAAGAAATGGCTAAATGAAAAAGACAAACAAGTGATATATAAATATTCAGCGTCTCAAAGAAAGTGGGGGAAGCCATCATCTTATTTTGTCACAGAAAAAAAACAATCAGTTGTTTCCAGGATAAAAGTGAGTCACACAGGATTAGATAATGCTGTAAATAGCCAAATGGGACAGGTGATTATCACTATTAAAAAGCGGAACATGTATCAACTGCACAGGAGAGAAAGGTTAAGAGAAGTTTTTAAGTAAGAGAGGTGTGCAAATGAATTTTGAAGAAATATTTGTAAGGTCACCAGAGAGTGCATGCTTTTATCTATTTCAGTGCATGAGAGGCAAAGTAGTGCCCCCGTGTGGATTGTCCTTTCACAGGATAGAGCCAACAGTACCTCAGTACGGTATTATGGATGTTGAGGATCTCACTAAGCTTGTAGAAACATCTGTTCAGTCACAAAGTATCAACAGTTTGGGGTGGTTGTACGCACACAAACAGAAGACATACAAATATGTGCATGCTAGTTTCTTTTATTTACAGTTTTCTAAAGAACATGTCTAAATATTCTTTTTCTTTGTGAAAATCCATGAGCTGAACACAGGCACACAGTCAATTCATTCAATTTGCATAAATAGATGTGACATGCATTTTGTCACACAAACCAGTACGAATTCATAAGTATGTAGCCACTCGATGACCAGAAGTAATAAATACACACAAACCTTGAGTTATCCCTACAGAGCTTTCATTGTGGACATTAGGATGGCTGCCCATAAGACAACCACCTGTAATATCCACGAATAAAATGAAATGTAAAAGGTTTGATAAGAGTATGGGACTGCTTTTTCATCTTTTGTCCAGAACAGGGTTACTTAAAACTTGCCAGTTGTGCTAAAGAATAATGACAGACCACCCACCCAAAATAAATTAACAAAAAATAACTTAAAAAATCATAAATAATACATTTTCTTCTTCAAGTGTGTCACATTCAATGCTATGTTGCAAACAACAGCAGTAAGTTGAAGGGTAAGATGCATTTGCATCGTATCGCATCGTAAACAAAAAGGAAATAAATGCCATATCTCTATATTTTTCAATAGGATAAAATACTTTGATTAAGTAAACACACAACACACTTGATTAAGTAAACACACCTGCTCTAGATGACTCTGAGTATAATTCATGCAATCGCTGAACCTGGTCAGAAGATTTCATACTTAAAATGTGGGATAATGACAATACATTGTGAAACATGAAGTGAGTTCATCTGCACTCGGGACGTGCACTGTCTTAACGACACGTGCACCTGGTGGCCACCATGTCCTCAAACTCCTTGTAAACGTACGACCCATCCACTTCAAAGATCATGACACTTAGTGGGCTGTAGTGGGAAGGGATACATGAGGGCTTGGGTACAGAGGAGTCCAGCTTCTCGTAAATGATGTTTTGCACCATGGTGTGCACCGGGGAGCCATAGATAAAGCCCATGGTCCTCGGGCATATGCCTCTGCAGTATCTGGGGTTATATTTTGGTGGAAAAACAATCCAGTGATCCAGTCTGAGCTGGCTGAATCTCACCCTGAAATCATACAAGGCACAGTCAGTTGTTGGAAATTCAGAGCTTGGAAGTAGGTCGGGCAGGCTGATATTTAGGCTTTGACTGCCTCTTTTGCTCTTTGGGGATTCCCTCCTCCGTCTCCTCATGCGCCCAATTCTCCATCCTGATTTGAAATCCATTTGCTTGTGAAATGTATTTGCCGCAGCAGCTGGCCTTTGACCTGCTTTGGCAGAGATCAGTGACCTCGGATGGGACAGTTTGCTGGTGTCATTGAGATGCAGGAGCAGAGATGGAGGCCTCAGGGTCAGGGTGAGCTCTAAAGGGCCTTTGCGGCCGGCAGCCCTGGCCCCTCTGTCCTCTGGGCAGGTCACATTGATGAGCAGGCGCATATTCTTCCTCTGAAACTTCAAGAGCAGCTGGAGAAAAGAGGTGATGTCAACCTCCAGCCAGTTCCTCCTTTGTGTGTGTGTGCTGATTGTGAAATTGACTCTGTGCTGGGCGTCAGGACACAGCTGACACTGGTTTAAGTGCTCTTGCTCCTTGATATCCAGGTAGCACACAGACCAGTCAGAAGCTGCATGGTAACGGTCAACAGAGTAGAGCAGGACGGACTTGAGAAGCTGTTCTTTATTTTTCACTTGGTCAAGATTGTAGGAAAGGTCTTGCATAGTGAACTCTAAAGGAAAAAAACGAAAATGCACCGTGCATATGTAACTTAATGTATACTGATCACATAAAAAGAAAAACGGGGAAAAGTGTATCTAAGTATTACAGTAAATCTTCCGGCCACAGTCAACATCTCTCTTTTTTATATCCAAATCCTTGGAAATTCAATACCTAGATTAGAATAATCTTTGTTGTTGTTGGTATTGTCACTAATACTACTTTTCAAAGCCCATGACAACTGAGTTTGGAGATGACTTTAAATTTAAATCTGCCAATTCAATCATTACTTTTAGGAAAGTATCCTATACTTAGAGCATCATGTCAGGTCCCTTGGATAAAAATACCTGTGGTAAAAATCATTTCTCTAAGGACACAGAAACAACACACCTTTCTTTGCTTTACATTGCTCTAAAAAGAAAATTGATATACTGGAGCAGTTGGTCATGTGTTAAAATAGTTTCCTGCATTGTATCTGTCAAATATGAGATATGAGTGTAAGTATATCCCCAGTGTAGCCTGGGTTGTGCTGACCTACAAAGGTAATAAATGAATGAATTAATGAATTAATGAATGAATGAGTAGCAGCTCAGGGTAAAACTCAGGGTATATTTTAAAGATTCTTTTTGTTGGCAGAGTGGCTTGACAAAACTTAATAGGATATTTATTTCTTCCCTAACAAATTCTCACATTTGCACAAAAGTTAAGTTAAGGCAGTCTTTACTTTAGTGTATGGCTGAACTCAGATGGTGTTCTGCAGCTTTGATAGATATAGACAAAACTTTGAGCCAGGGCAATTTCCGATTTCCCCTACAATCAGACTAAATGATCTTTTCAACATAGCCTACATTTGTTTCTCTTGCAAGTGTTTTTGGATGTCCTTTAAGTGAAAATATTCGTTAGTATTCAATCTCATCTCATCTTATTCCAAATGTTAATGTTCATATTGAACTATTTTGCAGTAAGTCTCAGCCACTCACCTTTGCTGTGTACGGGACATTCATCTTTGGGCCTTATCAGTCGGAGTATGCCAATATGGTGAGTTTTTTTCCCATCCAAGCTCCTCTGCACTCTCAGTGACTTCTTATAAAACTCCGTCATATATTTTATATATTTGTGCTCTGGTTTAAGCTTCTTCTTCAGGTCTGGGGTCCACCTCGACCGGCCATGCTCGGACAGGGCTCTGAACAGGGGGGAGAAGATCCTGTCGTAGGAGAACCGGCCGGAGTCGCCGAGGCTGCGCAGCGCGCTGGAGGAGGCGAGGGGAGACCTCAGCGGGCAGCCGCAGGTGAACAGGAGCAGGAGGAGGACGGTGCGAAAATAATGAAGTGCAATTGACAGCAACAGTCGAGTCTCCATCATAAACAAATAAACGGGTCAAGTTTCAGTTTTTAACAACGTTATTGAGCCCAACACTGCTTGGGGCCTGACGGAAAACAAACAAACAAACATCAACGCACTTTGGGAGCTAGCATTAACGGTTAACCCATTTAATCTGAACGTGTCGTTGCCGACATAAGTGCGCATGTCATATTGTAAATACCGTAACTTCCGTAATGTTCGCGCTATCGAAGAAATTCCAACTCTTCCTGAAAACTGAAAAGTTGCTCTTGAGCCCACATGCAGTTTAATACGGTAAACATTGCCGGGCTTGGATTACGTCATTACGCACAGGTCGGTAGAGACAGACCGGAGAAGGATCATCGAGGGATCTGGAGACAATATTTTTCCCGAGGAGAGAGAGATTTCTTCTACACCACGGTAAGCAACATTCGTAAATTACATATTGTTTGTAGGATAGTATGTAGGCTATGTAGGCTACAATATTTGACTTCGGAATGAATGGTGTTCCGTATTATCTTATGTCTGAATTGGTTTTGGGCCTGCTGAGGGGACATCCGTGATATATAGGGGAGACTGGGGTAAGATGAGCCATTTTTCATATTTAGGATCACTACATCAAGGCAATCATAGTTTTGTCGCTAACTAATATATCTGCATATATTTCAGGATGTTGTGCATCTCTTCAAACAAACAGAATGAGTGTAAACATAACTGTTTCCATAATATAGCATGTCCAAAAAAAGTGGTCTCGTGGCACAACTTACCCCGTGTATGGGGTAAGTTGAGCGTAGGAGCGGGGTAAGTTGAGCTGTATCCCTACTTGCCCCCCACCTTCCTCCCCACCTCCATCCCACCCCTCCCTCACCTTCTCCCTCCCTAAATAACAGTCACTTCTTCACATTCATATGTATTTTTATTTATTAAACACAATTCAACAGGTACAATAAACAGCTGTTTTGAACATTGAACCAAAATACACTTACATCATACACTTAATATGTAATTAATTTATTTTATTTTGATTAATTAATTAATTTATTTATTAATTTATTTTTTTTATTCATTCATTCATTCATTCATTCAATATTTCATATTTATTTAATATTTAAGACATTTAGGCTACAGCCAAAATACACTTATTAAGTGTATGGGGCTCCGGCTCAACTTACCCCTGGCCAAATGGCTCAACTTACCCCAGAGCTACCATTTTGACTTTTTTAGTCCCCACAGCTAAAATTGTGCACTTTTATGCTAGGTTTATGACCTCATGTTGTAGCTCATAGATACCACAACTGATGTATAAAACAAATTTAAAATGATCTGTTTTGGTCTTAACACAATTCTCATGAAACTGAGGATAGATTGAATTCACTTTCAAGAGTAAAAAATGTTTTTTTGGAAATAAATGTCTAACCACTTTACCCATGTGGTTCTTACCTTCACAGACTCCATGAAATGATGCCTTCCTCCTAAATATTTGGTCACATGATCAATATTTTCTACCGTTTCCTAGCAACAGGGGGTGGCTCAACTTACCCTTTGGCTCAACTTACCCCAGTCTCCCCTAACGGACACGGTCGAGGTCGTAGTGGTGCGCGTCGGGGTCAGGACAATGGCGCAACAGTTATATTATTCACAGGGAGACATGTAACAGCCAGCGGCAGATATGTAATTGTATTGTAGTGTATTTTGTACGGTCCTGTCTTTTCCTTGCACCTTTTTCATTGTTGGCCATTTATTGTGAGGCATCAACACTCCAAAGCAGATTTCTTGTGTGTGTGAAAACCTGCCTGGGAAGAATAAATCTTATTCTGATTCTGTTTCAGGGATACATGATATGCCAGACCTTCAGGAGCAGCTGTCTGCCCAGCTCCTGGGGGTGCCACTGGATGCCAGGCCAGTGAGGACCCCCAGCCAAGGCCATTTCCCTGTCTCTGTCAGTGACGGCCAGGGACACGGCAGGTCACAGAGAGCCAGCATGGGGAGACAGCAATGCACTCTGTGCAAAAGAGCACTCCCTGGAGATGTGGGGAGTGTGGTGTGGACCTCTGCCTACAACTTGACAGGAACTGCTTCAGGGTGTACCACCTCAGGGACTGAAAAAGACCTGGCAGTTCTTTAGAAAAACAGGGACTCAAATAAAAAAACAAGGTTCAAAAATGTTTTGTTTTTGTTTGTTAGAGTTCAGAATTTCAACTGAATGTTTTAAATCATTTGTATATATGGAATTACATTGTATTATTTAGTAAAAACCACTAAAATCAAATTCCATTTTTGTGTTTTTCTTTCCTTTAAGCTGTTATTACACCCTCAAAACATTTCAGTAATGTTACATCACTGGCAGATACAGTCAAGCAAAAAATTATTCATACCCCTGGCAAATTTTGACTTAAAGTTACTTTTATTCAACCAGCGAGTTTTTGATTAATTGGAAATGACACAGGCATCTCCCTGAAGATAATAAGACAATGTACAAGAGGCATCATTGTGGAAAGAAATATTTCTACACTTTTATGTACATTTGAACAAAAAGTGGCATGTCCAAAATTATTCATACCCTTCTCAATAATCAATAGAAAAGTCTATTACAGCAATCAAGCGCTTCCTATAATTGCTGACCAGCTTTTTGCATGTCTCCACTGGTATTTTCGCCCATTCATCTTTAGCAATGAGCTCCACCTCTTTCACGTTGGAGGGTCTCCTTGCCATCACCCTGATCTTAAGCTCCCTCCACAGATTCTCTGTTGGATTCAAGTCAGGACTCTAGTTGGGCCACTGCAAAACATTAATGTTTTTGTCCGCTAACCATTTCTTTACCACTTTTGCTGTGTGTTTTGGGTCGTTGTCGTGCTGAAATGTCCACTGGTGGCCAAGGCCAAGTTTCTCTGCAGACTGCTCGATGTTGTTGTTGAGAATATTGATGTATTGCTCTTTTTTCATGGTGCCATTTACTGTGATTAGGTTCCCTGGTCCATTGGCTGAAAAACTCCCCAAACCATTAGGTTCCCACAACCATGTTTGACAGTGGGGATTGTGTTCTTAGGGTCGAAGGCTTCTCCTTTTTTACACCAAATGAAGGATACATCATTGTGGCCAAACAAGTCAATTTTTGTTTCATCTGACCACAAAACAGAAGACCAGAAATATTCTTCTTGTCCAGATGAGCTTTTGCAAAGGCCAAGCGGGCATTTGTGTGCCTTATCTGGAGGAGTGGCGTCCTCCTTGGTCTTAGTCCGTGGAACCTAGCAGTGTGCAGTGTCCGTTGGACTGTCTGCCTTGAGATGTTGCCACCATCAGCTTCACCAGGATGACCTTGGCGGTGATCCTCGGATTCTTCTTCACCTCTCTCACTATGCTCCTGGCCAGCACAGGTGTCACTTTAGGCTTCCGACCACATCCTCTGAGATTTTCCACAGTGCAGAATGTCTTGTATTTTTGAATAATACTTTGTACTGTCGCCACTGGAACTTGAAAACATTTAGATATGGCCTTATAGCCCTTTCCTGACTTGTGAGCAGCCACAGGTCCTCAGTGAGCTCCTTTGTCTTAGCCATCTCTGTCCAAAAACCAACTGCAGAGAGCTGCTGTTTTTCACCTGTTGAGTTGATTAAAACAGCTGTTCCCAATGAATCAGGATAATCATGATGCTTTAGAACAGCTTGGACTATTTGGAATGGTATAGAACTTTGGATTCTCCCATAGAGTGTGACAGTTTGCAATGGGTATGAATAATTTTGGACATGCCACTTTTTGTTCAAATGTAAATAAAAGCTTAGAAGTATTTCTTTCCACAATGATGCCTCTTGTACATCATCTTATTATCTTCTGGGAGATGCCTGTGTCATTTCCAATTAATCAAAAACTTGCTGGTTGAATAAAAGTAACTTTAAGTCAAAATTTGCCAGGGGTATGAATAATTTTGGGCTTGACTGTATGTAAATCTAAAGTTATACTGGAAAAAAGAGCAAAAGCACATACTCGCAGGACATTATATGACAGTTTTACAGCCAAAACAACACAACACAAGTCCTGGCGGCCTGTATGAGACTTAGGCCTAAAAGGATTAACGATACTGGAGACTTAACATGCTAGCTAATGGTACGTTACCGTTAAATGTTAATAGCTACATCAAATCTCTACTTTTTTTTTTTTTTTTTTTTTAGTTTTTCCAAAAGGTATTTTACCACCCATATTTAATGAATGGCAATAATAATTTTCTAAATCAACAAAATTCTGAAAAAGTTATTTTCCTCATTTTATGGCTCAAAAGCTTGCCATGTGGCCCAGTGGATGAAAAGGATGCTTTGATATTTTAACAGTTTTCTAATGAAGACTAATGAACCATTAAATAGCTAGGCTTATATAATCTCTCACATTTATGTTGACAGCAGGGTGTGGAAAACCTAGTAACAATTGCTGCCAAAACTGGTTTATCATATGTGCAGCCTCTCTCCTCCACCATATGTTTTTCGTACCCCCAGGTAAGATTTCCATTTGCATTACTTATTTAGTCCCAAATCATGATGACAACTGAATCTCAGTGTGTGTTTTGTGTGTGTGTGTGTGTGTGTGTGTGTGGTTGTTGATTTTAAAGTTAAACACTACCACTAACTCAAGGGGTCGCCAAAGTAATTTCTGTAATTCCTTCCTTCAAACAAGCCAGAAATAGGGGTCTGTCTTGTTCAGTCATCCTGGATACCATAATCAAGAATGTTCAATTATTTTTAGCCCTTTATGTTTACGCTATTGTAAATTTATTTAGCCATCGGTTATAAATTAAAAGTCCCCAGCTTCCTCCAAATGCAGCAGGTAGGATTGTAACTGGTGCAAAACACAAAATAAACTAACTCCAGTTTGCAGTCTCTTCACAGTTCACACCTTACCCACAGGATGAGTGAGTGATTTTAAAGCATGGCTAGGTCTGGGCCCACGCCAAATCACAAACTTTTAATCATGAGCAGGTGCCGTCAGTGCCCTTAGCCTTTGACATGACCTGCCAGATGACTTCAGGTAAGCAGAAACAGTATGATACTTTACATCACTTAGCCTATTCGCCTCAATTTACCCCACCATTTCCACCCCTTCAGGTTTTTTACTTGTTTTAAATTATTGTATGAGTTTGATGTTTACTTTTATGAGCTGTTGAGATCTTAATTTTAAATAGTTTTATATAAGTAGGCCTTACCTGTATTATCATTATTGTTGTTGTTGTTTTATAAATACATTTAATTTTCACATAGTCCCATATTGGAGAGACTTTCATGGTCCCAGATGTTAACTGAACCATCCAAGATGACTGGAGTAACACAAGCAAAGTCTTTTCCTTTCGTGACTACTACTCAATGTTTTTGCAGTATATATATTTGGTATTGAATTATTGGAGGTGGGATAAAACTATGCAAGCTGCTCTGTTGAATAGCTACTGTGAGTGCAGCTGTCCCTCATCCGGATCATTATGCAGGAAGCGTCTTCTCTAGACAATAAGACAAAGGACATTGTAATCACACTGTATTGCTTATGGCTTCATTGTCTGAGCTCCAGCTCTTGTCATATCATCAGGCATTGTTTTCCTCTGGGTCAGCTAAGGATAAAAACATAGTTCACATTCCCTTTGTACTACTCAGAACAGTGGAGACAACTATTTTGATGCACATCATTGCATGATCTGGGCAATAGAATCCTGTTTTTTTGGTTTTTGTTTTGGTTTTTTTCCCCTGACAAACCTAATATAAAATGGTGTTTCTGCCTGAGTTCTGTACCGTCCGTCATAGGTTTATATGTCAACTTTGATCACTAATAGGATCACATTAGGTCCCTGCTTTATGATGTACAAGTGGGTTTAATCTAACGTGACACAAAGTTTATGCAGAATGATTGTCACCATCAGTGCTTATAAATTGAAAATAAAAACTAAGCTAATCTAAACAGCAAACTGTCTTACAGTAGGTCAGGAATTTTTCTTAAGTTTGTAGGCTTTTTATCTGAAATTCTTTCCAGTGATCGCTAGTTATTGATCACTTTATGGTCTCCTCACAGTGGCAAAAAATGTCTTATTTATGTCATATCTTGTTCAACATTTTTGTGTTGCATCAGTCCAGAGAGGAATGAAGGTCACAGTGGCTGACAAAAGGCCTTTCTTCTCTATAATGGCGTCACATATACAAATCAAACGATAATGCAAAGGAAACATCCCACCATCCTGCCTAGCTGCCCTGCTCTGATTTTATTCTCCCCACGCAGCTCCCCTTTGCTCATTCAAATGCTGAGAGGCAGCATTCGTCAGTATGAACGTTACAAGCTCAACTTTGTCACACATGGGATGTTTTTGCAACAAAAGTATGCACAACTTATACAAATCCTCCGCACACAAATATTGCTGCTAAACTTTATTCATAATTGATCCATCGAACTTATTATTGCTCTCTGGTACAGTTAACTGTAATTCAGTATAAACAAAGATATAAACAAGGTATAAAGTTGTAAACAAAGATGGTAAACATCCTATTTCCACAGTGAAATCAGATCATGTTTCATACAGGTGTTGGCAGCAGCTATTTGTTGTTATATTTGATAATGTTTTAATGTTATGAATCAACAGGTGGGTTATTTCCAGATATTTACTATACATAAGGTAAATAAGAAAATTACTCATCACCAGTATGAATTTCTGTTACATTTGAAAAAAATAATTTAAATGAGTACAAAAATAACATTGTTATTAATATAGGCTATAGATTTCAACAAGAAAAACGATTTATATATGATTATTTAACTAATCCAGTGCTACACTGTACACAAGATACCTAGAATCTGTAATAGTATCAAGACTACACACATTTTTAATTGAGTTACAGTCCTTCCACAATCCCATGCATAACCACTAGTGGTTAAAGATGTCTTTTAAATATTAACATTAGATAAACAAAGAGAATTTGATCTCTTGCAGCTTTGACACTGGGTTGTCTCACGGCTTCATTTTTGGACATCTCACCAGTCCTGGACAAGCCTGGATGTTGCTTTGTGTTTCTTCCCTATGTGGGGCTGAAACAGTTTGCTTATTGTGTTCAGACCTTTTGGCTGCTCTTTACATTCCTCACTTTCACTCTTGTCCCTGTACTTGCCTCGCTGCATTCCACCCAGAAGCTGTCTGACTTCAGCTGACACGCCTCTGCCCAGGTAGTGACAGGGCTTCTTTCCATCATTATCTCTTATATTTACATTGGCTCCATAACCCTGCACAAGCAAAACTATGACTTCACTGTGACCATGTATGGCTGCAATGTGCAGAGGTGTGTAGCCTCCATGCGTTTTGCTGTTGACATTAACATAAGTGCCTCTTTTCTTGGAGATGTCCATGATCTTGTGCACCATCTCACCGTTGCCATCCTTGGCAGCCCAGTGGAGAGCAGTGAACCCTGACATGAAGTCTCTCCTCGTTGCCAGCTGGGTCTCCTGCAGCAGCAGACCGTAGATTTGTCCCCACAGTCCAGCAGCACACTTGACCAGCCACTCATGAGCCAGTGGATCCAGAGGCACAGTCTCAGAGTACTTGGCATCATCTCCTTGTTTTGTGGTCTTGTTTTGGG
Organism: Myripristis murdjan; assembly: GCF_902150065.1. NCBI lineage: Eukaryota > Metazoa > Chordata > Actinopteri > Holocentriformes > Holocentridae > Myripristis > Myripristis murdjan. Next base: position 19,687,193 of record NC_043989.1, read on the forward strand.
TCTTCATCGGATGGGCAAAGCTTGGGTCTTGTATCTCCTCTATTTGCCTGTTTTTCCAGCACTGAGGCTCACTCCATCCATCCAGCCCAGTTGTTGGAAAATGTGGGTTCATAGCTGGCACTGATGGTGCAGGAGCTATGGGTACCAGCATGGTCTGTTTCTCTAAAGTTTTATGTTGGGGCAAAGCATCCTGTCTCACCAGTTGAGGCTCTGCGGGTGGACGAGGGGGGGATTTTACTGCGATGACAGCAAACACGGCGCCAGATTTTCTCGATCTGCTCCCCTGATCGCTGGAAATATTCAGGACTTTGACAGTGGTTGTGTCCACGCCGCTAGGATTTCTCGATAAGGGCCTCCCACTTTGCGCAATTTCTAAAGGGATGTGTTTGTCATTGTCACTGCAAAAACTGCTATTTAAATTTGAGGGGTAGCACATGTTATTGTTCTCGATGTCTGAATAAAGCACCTTGCTGG